>NC_053435.1:69020485-69140966 GCF_007990345.1 Gossypium hirsutum
TTTGATTGGTATCAGAGCTACGGTTTAGTCGATTCTAGGACTACGTAATGCGTTGGGTCTAGCTATACATGCCATTTTATGTGATTACTTGATAGTGTGGTGATTTCTGACAATTGTAAATGTGTTTATTTATAGAAATGGATCCCGATCCCGACCGAGAGGTAGCTGATGATCTTGAGAGTGTAGCGCCTGCTCCCGCCACAAGGGACAGCGCCGGCGGACTCTCAACCTAATGCTAGTAACCCGAATGAGGAGCTAGACAAGCTTTCTACAGCGTGATGAATGATTGGTTCAACCAATACATTCGACCCAATACGGCTGTTCCACAACCTCCATTCCCGACTAATACCACCCCCGCACCTACAATACCTCCGGTAACTGACCAAATAAGGTCAAATAAGCCCCCAGTTGACAAAATCCGATAACATGGGGCTACTGAATTTAAGGCTACGGATAGCGACGATGCCGAGCAAGCTGAATTTTGGTTGAACAACACTATCCGGTATGAGCTATCTTGTACACCCATGAATGCCTAAAGTGTACTATCTCCTTGCTACGTGATTCTGCCTACTATTGTGGAGTACTCTGTCTTCTGTTGTGCCCCGAGAGCAAGTAACTAGGGAGTTTTTCCAAACTGAGTTTCAGAAAAGTATATCAGTCAGAGATTTGTTGATCAAAACGGAAGGAATTTCTTGAGCTTAAGCAAGGTTCCATGTCAGTTACTGATTACGAGCGAAAATTTGTTGACTTAGTAGATACGCTCGGGAATGTGTTTCGTCCGAGGCTATCATGTGTAAACGCTTTGAGTATGGGCTGAATGAAGATATAAAATATTCGTTGCGTTCTTGAAATACGAGAGTTCGTAGTACTGGTCGAGCGAGCTAGTAAAGCCGAAGAGCTTAGAAAAGAAAAACAAAAAGTTGATGTGGAACTGGAGAGTTTCGTAAAAGATCTTCGGGAAAGTCTCTTCAACAGGCATCGAAGAAATTCGAGATGATGCGGGCCAGTTTAGAGGCACTTCGGGCCTTTTTAGACGAGATCGTGATCGACCCCTGTGGTACACGAGCACTTCGTCGCCAGTGTTGGAATGAACGTCGAACAGAACAAAGTCGATATTGCGTAAATGGCTTCGGGAGTTTACCCTGACCGCTCCTGTTACAATGCGATCAGTTGACACTTCATTAAAGACCGAGGTGTTGACAGATGAAATCAGATGGGAACGTGCTACACTGCTCGAGGTAGACCATCTGAAATACGGCAATGCTAGTGGGCAGAGAGGATCTAGAGATGCTACGACCAGATCCGAGGCTCGTGCGCCTGCTAGACTTATGCATACGTGCCCGCGAGGATGCTTCTTCGCCTGATGTTATTACCGGTACTTTTACTCTCTTGATACTAATGTAATTGCTTTGATTGACCCCGGTTCTACTCATTCTTACATATGTGAAACCTTAGCATCCAGTAAGACTTTACCTATTGAGTCTACTGAGTTCGTAATTCGGGTGTCAAACCCTTGGTCGTTACGTGCTGTCGACAAAGTGTGTAGAAATGTCCCTAGAATTGAGGTTCCTGTTTCCCAACGGACTTGATGCTTTTGCCGTTTGATGAATTTGATGTATTCTTGGTTTGGATTGGTTGACCGCGCATGATGCGGTTGTGATTGCAAAAGCAAGACTATTGATTTGAGGTGCGCAAATAACGAAGTAATCCGAGTTGAGTCTACGGACTTGGAGGGATGCAGCTGTAATATCAGCAATGTTGGCCCAGAAATATGTAAGAAAAGGGTGCGAAGCATACCTGCGTATGTACTTGATGACAAAGAATTAGAAAAAAAACCCGAATCTGTGCCGGTGGTTGTGATACCGAATGTTTTTCCTGAAGAATTACCGGGTTTACCACCTGTTCGGGAGGTAGAGTTTGGTATTGAGCTTGTACCTGGGACTACGCCGATTTCGATAGCTCCGTATCGTATGGCACCAACCGAGTTAAAAGAGTTGAAAGCTCAGTGCAAGAATTGACGGATAGAGGTTTGCTCGACCAAGTTTCTCACCTTGGGGTGCACCAGTATTGTTCGTGAAAAAGAAGGACGGAACCATGAGGTTGTGCATTGACTATCGCCAACTGAATAAAGTGACGATAAAGAACAAATATTCGTTACCGCGTATCGATGATTGTTCGACCAACTGAAGGGAGCCTCAGTGTTCTCAAAAATAGATTTGAGATCGGGCTATTATCAGTTGCGAATTCGAGATTCGGACATACCCAAAACTGCCTTCAGAACGAGATATGGTCACTACGAGTTCTTAGTGATGCCGTTTGGGCTCACTAATGCCCCTGCGGTATTTATGGATTTGATGAATCGGATCTTCAGACCATATTTGGATCGGTTCATATTGTGTTCATTGATGACATCTTGGTCTATTCAAGAGATGAGACCGAACATGCTGAGCATCCTGAGGCTAGTGTTGCAAATTTTGCGGGATAAGCAGTTATATGCTAAGTTCAGTAAGTGTGAGTTCTGTTTAAGAGAGGTTAGCTTCTTGGGTCATGTGGTATCCGCATCGGGTATTCGAGCTGACCGAGCAAAATTTCAGCCATACTTAACTGGAAGCCTCAAGAAATATTACCGAAGTTCGGAGCTTCTGGACTCGCCGTTATTACCGACGATTTGTCAAAGTTTCTCGATGATAGCCACACCAATGACGAAGCTACTTCAAAAGGATGTTAAGTTCGAATGGACGGAGAAATGTCAGAAAAGTTTCGATCAACTGAAAACTCATTTGACTGAAGCTCCAATTTTAGTGCAACCCGAATCAGGCAAAGAGTTTGTCATTTATAGTGACGCATCCCTACTTGGGTTGGGTTGCGTATTGATGCAAGAAGGTCGAGTTGTGGCCTATGCGTCGAGACAATTAAAGCCACATGAGAAAAATTATCCGACCCATGATCTTGAACTAGCTGCCATCGTATTTGCTTTAAAAATATGGCGACATTACTTATTTGGTGAAAAGTGCCATGTATTTTCGGATCACAAAAGTCTCAAATATTTGATGACTCAAAGAGACTTAAATCTGCGACAAGACGTTGGCTTGAGTTGTTGAAAGATTACAGCTTGTCATTGATTACCACCCGGGAAAGGCTAATGTGGTTGCGGACGCCTTAAGCCGGAAGTCATTGGTTGCTTTACGAGCATGAATGTGCATTTGTCTGTTCTACCTGACAATGTGTTAGTTGCTGAATTAAAAGCCAAACCATTATTGATTCATCAAATTCGTGAACCTAGAAAGTTGATGATGAATTGGTTGCAAAACGGGCTGAGTGTGCTTCGAACAAGGAATCGGAGTTTCAAATTGATGATGATGATTGTTTGAGGTTCAGAAGTCGTTTGTGTGTTCCAAGGAGTTCGGAACTCATTTCGATGATTCTGAACGAAGCCCATTGTAGCCGAATGTCAATTCACCCGGGGAGTACGAAAATGTACAATGATTTGAAACGTTGGTTTTGGTGGCATAGTATGAAACGAGACATCTCCGACTTTGTTTCGAGATGTTTAATATGTCAACAAGTGAAAGCGGAACATCAAGTGCCTTCAGGATTACTTCAGCCGATCATGATACCCGAGTGGAAATGGGATCGAGTCACAATGGACTTTGTGTCCGGACTGCCATTGTCAACATGTAAGAAGGATGCGATTTGGGTTGTTGTCGATAGACTGACTAAGTCGGCTCACTTTATCCCCGTGTGTATGGATTTTTCATTGGATAGACTAGTTGAATTGTACGTTTCTCAGATTGTGAGATTACACGGGGTACCTATTTCTATCGTGTCGGATAGAGATCCGAGATTCACCTCGCGATTTTGGAGGAAATTGCAAGAAGCTTTGGGTACCAAGCTGCATTTTAGCACTGCTTTTCATCCCCAAACCGATGGTCAATCTGAGCGGATAATTCAGATACTTGAGGATATGTTGAGATGTTGCATCCTCGAGTTCAGTGGTTCATGGCAACGGTATTTACCTTTGATTGAATTCGCTTACAATAATAGTTTTCAATCAAGTATTAAGATGGCACCTTACGAGGCTTTGTACGGTCGTAAATGCCGTACACCATTGTTTTGGACCGAGCTCGGTGAAAGTAAAATTTTTGGAGTTGATTTGATTAAGGATGCCGAACAGAAAGTAAAGGTAATCCGTGAAAGTCTGAAAGCAGCCACAGATCGTCAAAAAAATCGTATGCGGATTTGAAACGAAAGGACATTGAATATCAGGTGGGAGATAAAGTGTTCCTTAAAGTTTCGCCTTGGAAAAAGGCACTCAGGTTTGGCCGTAAGGGCAAGTTGAGCCCGAGATTCATTGGGCCGTACGAAATCTCCGAACGAGTTGGTCCGGTTGCGTATAGATTGATTTTGCCCCCTGAGCTTGAAAAGATTCACGACGTCTTTCATGTTTCGATGCTTCGACGCTATCGATCTGATCCATCGCACATAATTAGCCCATCAGAGGTTGAAATTCAAGCCGATATGAGTTATGAAGAAGAGCCGATGCGTATCCTAGCTCGTGAAGTGAAGGAGTTGCGAAACAAAGGGTTCCGTTAGTGAAGTGTTATGGCTCAAACACGGGATCGAGGAAGCTACTTGGAAACCGAGAGCTCGATGAAAGAACATACCCAAACCTATTACCGGTAAGATTTCGGGACAAATTTCTTAAGTGGGGAGAGTTGTGACAGCTCAAAATTGACCCTAGTCGGAAGTGGTTTCGGGACCAAAAATCGAGTCATAAAATAATTGATTTCCATATTCTATGCTTATTATGTGTGTACATGAGTATGTGGAAGTTTCATTCTCCAATTTGCCAATTGCATGAGAAATTATTAAATAGGGATTGATATGAGACATAGTGAAAATATTATAGGCTAATTTAAAATGGTCTATTAATGCATGTTGTGAAAATGATGGGTTTGCATGTCAAATTACCCAAAATTTGAGCTAGTGGTTGGCCATGCTATGGGTGGAAACATGTTGGGAACATGTTGGCCTAGTGAGGTATGTAGGAAAAAAATAAAATAAGGGGCATGTGCATAAAATAATGAAAAGGAGTATGATGAATACAAAAAAAAAATGTGTGTAGTTGTTTCCCCCCATTGCCGTGAGCTAAAGAAAAGAAAGGAGAAAATTTTTGTTCATCCTTTCTCATCTTCATTTAGCCAAAACTAGAAAGAAAAAAACAAAGAAAAAAAAATGCTCATCCTTTGGTTCATCCTTGGCCAAAAATTTTAAGGAGGAAGGAAGAAGAAAGGTTGAAGAGGTTCGGCCATGCATGTAGCTAGGCTAAGGTATGTTTGATGATGTTCCATGAGATGCATGCATGTTTTAGTTGTTAGCTTGAGTTCTACCTAGCCCATGGTCTAAATCTTGCTATGTGATGGAAATGACACTCGGCCATGGATGCATCATTCTTGGTTGATGTTTGATGTTGTGGTGATGAGGCATGAGGATGAGTTAAGATTCGGCCTAGGTGGAGTTTGTGTTAATGCCATTGCATGCTAAATATGAAGCTTGTTAATGATGCATGTGATGGTGGCTTGATGATTCTTGAACCTCCTTTTAGCATTTTGAGTGAGCACATATGTGCATTGGTTGCTAAATGGAGAAGAATCGGCTAGCAAGTTGTGTGCTAAGGCCGAATATAACTTTTGCATGTTAATGAGCAATGCATGTGTTAAATTGATGGAAAGGGAGAGGATGCTTTACTAGTGTGTATATGTGTGTATTAGCCAAGTTTTGAACTTGAAACAAAAGGGTGTTTAGTCAATACAAGTGACCATACTTGTAGAATGTATTAAGTGTTGAAATCGACCCCAAAATAGACATGCATATTCGGCCAAGGGGGAAAAATTAGCTAAAATGTTGAGTTTGATTCATGATTCCGTACATATGTGACTTTAACGTCTAATGTATAAATATGGGCTAAGTGCCTTGTGTTCCTCTTTTCGATGCTCAAATGATTAAATCAATTTATTTGTTTAATTAAGCTCAAGAGTAAAGGGGAACTAAATCCGATAAAGGGAAGGAAAAAGTGGTCGAATAGCTATCGGAATCGTTCGACAACACCCGAGGTAAGCTCTTGAGTAAAAGAGCTTAAATTATGATGTGATTAGATCATGTTTTAAGCATATTAAAATCATGCTCTTTGTGTGGCTATTGAGCCGAATTTGCAAGAATGATAAATGTCTTGTGTTTGAGTTTTGCTAACGAAAATGAAATACGAATGGGCCATGATTTATTGTTAAATGTGCATGGTTATTTGAATGATGTCCGGGCTAAGTCCCGAAGGCTTGTGCTAAGTGACAATATCCGGACTAAGATCCGAAGGCATTTGTGCGAGATACTAATTCCGGGCTAAGCTCGAAGGCATTTGTGCAAGATACTAATTCCGGGCTAAGCCCGAAGGCATTTGTGCGAGATACTAATTCCGGGCTAAGCCCGAAGGCATTTGTGCGAGTTACTAAATCCGGGTTAAGTCCCGAAGGCATTTGTGCGAATTACTATAACCGGGCTATGTCCCGAAGGCATTTGAACGAGGAGCTATATCCAGTTAAATTCCGAAAGTACGTGATTTGGGAATGAATGAACTTGCTGTAAAATTCCAGTTAATACTCTCGAAACATCCCAACATTGAGGTATGTTTCGTATGTGCTTGAATTTAGTTGAGCCCTTACAAATAAGTATTCGCTCAAGTTGATAAACGAGCTACCGGCCTTTGGCTGAGTTGATCTTTTGTGTATGTACATAAGGGTTGATAATGTGAAGCAAGTACGATATCGTAAATTTGTGCATATGAAATTATCCGTTTAGCTATATGAATGCTATACTTTTGTTGTGCTGGAATTCCTTGCTCAAAACTTACTAAGCATAAATTGCTTACTCCGTTTCATTGCTCCTCTGTTTTATAGATTTGGTTCTCCAGCTATCAGACTTGGGATCTTGAGGTCAAAGTCGCCCACACTATCAAAGCCCCCTTTTGGTACAATTTTGGTTGAACTTCGAAATGGCATGTATAGGACTACCCGTTTGTTGTGGGTCGTGGACCCTTTGGACTTGTATAAATTTTGGATAGCCATGCGAAAATGGCTTATATGTGTTTGAGTATAATGTTATAATCATTTGGTGTGGATATGCTTGACAAGGATTGGCCACGGGGATGGTTAATCACTTTCATAAATTGTGCTATTTATGCAAAAAGGGCTAGTTGAATCATGGAAACCATGAAATAGGTAAAGTCTACCTTAAAGGCAGATGCTGACAGCAGCAGTGATGTAGATTTGGAAAATCACTAAAAATAGTAGGAATGGAATTAAATAGTGAATAAATTATGTAAACAAACCTTGATGAATCTACTTTCATAGGAAAGTAACGAAACAATCATACGGACAGTATGTTAAGAGATATTCAGGTTCTCGTGAGACAGGGCCAGAACGGTTTCTGGATTCCCTGTTCCGACTTTGGAAATTCATTATAAATTAACCAGAGATAATTAGGAGTCATACCATATATGTATAGATTCCTCTCTGAGTCTAGTTTCTATAGAAACAAACGGCATCAGTATTGAAGCTCTGTGCAGGGAGATATCCAGGTCGTAATGCGCAAAGGTCAGTGTAGTCTATCCCTGTAACATGGGAGACTTTGACTAATAAACTGTACTAATTGGCCCGACCAAAAATTCTAGAAAAAAATATGTAGATGGGCATATGAGTCTAGTTTCAGGGGCAAATCACGAAACTGATTTTTAAGTTGTGAAACTCAAGATATGATTTTTAAAGCGACTAGTACGCAGATTGGCAGTGTCTGGGAAATTTTTTTATAAGGGGTTTAAAGTCTGTTAACACCTCGTGTTCGACTCCGGTGTCGGTCTCGGGTTCGGGGTGTTACACTCCATTTGAAGCTTGGTTCAGGTACAAACCTTCAATCTCTCACTTAAAAGTATTTGGTTGTATCTGTTTTGTTTATGCTCCACAGGTGAAAAGAAGCAAACTAAAAAGAAGATCGCAGCCTAGGATATTCTTTGGATACAGCAGCAATAAAAAGGGGTCCAGGATCTATGACCCATTTTGTAAGAAAATTATGGTGAGTAGGGATGTGTTTGATGAAGAGCAAACATGAAGATGGGATGCTACTGAAACTGAGATGTTCAATCAAGGAGAGCTTGAACAGGGGTTACAGCCTGCAGATGAACAAATTGAAGAAGAGTTTGATGACATACTAGTAAGGGGCATGCAACCAATTGCTGAAATCTATCAGAGGGCTGATGTAGCAGTTCTTGAACCATCGAGCTTTTAAGAAGTTGAAGCAATAGAAGGCTAGATGGATGCAATGAAAGCTGAGCATGATTCGCAAGAATAAGACATGGGAGCTGGTTGATAGACCATCATATGAAAAAGTTATTAGTGTTAAATGGGTGTTCAAAACTAAGCTCAAGGCTAATTGTGAAAGGTTTTATTCAGCAATTTAGTGTCAATTACTTGGGGACGTTTGCTCCAGTAGCAAGACTGGATATGATTGGAGTGTTGTTAGCTTTGGTGGCTTAAATGGGGTGAAAGATCCATCAGCTAGATGTCAAGTCAATTTTTTCAAATGGCTACTTCAAGAAGAAATTTGTGGAGCAGCCTCCGGATATTGTCAAAAGATGTGAAGAATAGGTGTATAGACTTAAGAAAGCCTTATACACGCTAAAACAGACTCCAAGAGTTTGGTATGCAAGAATTGATGATTACTTACAAAATTTGGGGTTTGAGAAAAGCCTCAATGAGGCAACTCTTTATGTGAAGAAGGTTGAAAGGTCACAACATTAATAGTTTCTTTGTATGTTGATGACTTGCTTGTAAGCGAGAGCTGTGATGATTTGGTGAAGGAATTCAAACTGCAGATGGAGAAGAATTTTGAGATGTCAAACCTTGGGATATTTCTTGGGCATGAAAGTGCAACAAGTTTAGTAAGGGATATTTATCAGTTAGCAAAGCTTTGCCTTGAAGATTTTTGAAAGGTTTTTCATGGAAAGGAGCATATAAGCAAGCACGCCTGTAGCACTTGGAGAAAAGCTTAACAATGAAGATTTTGAGAAGGTCAACGAGAAGAATTACAGAAGTCTCATTGGTTGCTTGTTGTATTTAACAGCAACACGAACTGATATTATGTATGTAGTAGGTTTGTTATCGAGGTTTATGCACTGCTGCAATATACCACATTTTAATATTGCTAAGAGGGTGCTAAGATATATCAAAGGAATCGCCAACTTTGGTGTTTGGTTCACGAAGGCAAATGTAATGAAGCTTGTTGAATACAGTGACAGTGGTTGGGCAGGATCAGTGGATGATATGCGAAGCACCTCTGGATATCTCTTCTCACTTGGTTCTGGCGTGTTCTCCTAGAGTTCCAAAAAGCAGTCAACCAAGCAATTTGGTTGAGAAAACTTACTTGAATCTTGAATAGGATGAAACGACATAGATTTTGTGTGATAATCAATTTGCTGTTTCAATTGTGAAGAACCCTGTCTTCCATTGAAAAACAAAACGTTTCAAGATCAAGTATCATTTTGTGAAGGAAGTTGAATAGAGCAAGAAAGTGACTCTAGTTCAGTGCAGCACAGAGAGTCAACTAGCAGATATTCTGACCAAGCCTCTTGGAAAAGCAAGGTTTGAGAAGTTGAGGAATGAAATTGGAGTTTGCAACATAAAGGCCAAAGAGCTAGCACATACAGCAAACAAGCAAAGTGCGAACAGATCAAGCAGTTCCGCAGCCAACTATGGTGCGAGTAATTAGGCGGACTAGCCAAATACAAGAAGAATGACAGTCTGTCAATTGGCGGACTATCTAGCAGACAACCATTGGCAGACTATCCGGCAGATTGGCCAAATATGAACAAGACTCACGAACACACAAGACGCAAGTTGTCTTGCTGATTGGCATACTCTAAGCTATTGAAGGGCAAACCATCAAGGTGTTAACCGACTATGCCAAGTTGAGTTGCTGTAGAGTGTCCCAATGTTTTTGATACATGTTAGCAAGTTTCCAACTTGTTTAGAAAAGTTGTTAACTTATTTTATTTATCTTAAATTTGATAGAATAATTTTAACGGTGCTAATTGGACAAAAATCAATCAATGAGAAATTTCAAATTCTTATGCTTGCCAACTTGTCAATATTTTTCCTATATAAGGCTACACTTTGTATGTAAATCATGTGCAAAAATTAGAAAATATAGCAAGTCAAATTTGATTGCTAAATTTGGTCTGTCTTTCCTTCCTTAAAAAAAAAATCAACAAACTGATTTTATGTAGGTTATTGCCCCTTATATTCTTATGCATTTGATAGATAAATATGGTCTTTGCAAATAAGAATGGAAAATAACAGTTAGCTTTTGATGCCAAGACCCTAGTAACAGAATTCAATAACTTTTTCTATATCATGATGAGGTCCAACATTCTATTGAACAAGAAAAAGTTTTTTGACTGATGGGCATTTCACTAATGATATCAGGATGCTACTTTCAAACAACCAGCTGTAATTTGAAGACCTAAATTCAAATTCCTTGCCATCCTTTGTCCTATTAAATTGTGTCAGAAAGAAACGATGGAATTCAGTTACTTGTGATTATGTTAGTTGTCCGGGACTCTGTGCTAAGTACTCATTAGTATGAAATAATACATAGATGAATAAAACATAAGATTTTACAAACAAAACCAGATATAATATGCAATACTTTAAAAGCTATTTTATGAAAACATAAAGGGTGGCAACTATAGTAAGAATTTTTAAAATGAGAACTAAAATGGTCTTAGCCATTAAATCAAAATAAATGGTTCTAAACCTTAGATTTTGTATTTATCTTACTTATTAAAATAAAACTAACAACACCCAATCTTTTCCTTCTTCTTTTTTTTTCTTTTCATCGTGTAATTGAAGTATTAGGACGAAAAATTTTTGGACAATTTTTACTTTCAGATTTAATTTCTTCTTTTTTTTTAGAAAAAAATTGGAATGAAAATTAAAATATTATAGGGTTATTAAGATTAATCAATTTAGGTATTAGGCATTTGTTTTTTCTTAGATTGAAAAAATTAGCCGACCATTTCATTATAAAAGAATTGTGATTTTTTCTTGATTAAATACCTAATATTGATTAATCTTAATAACCCTAATATATTGCTTTCCATTCCAATTTTTTCCTAACAAAAAGAAAGAAATTAAATTTGAAAGTAAAGATTATCCAAATTTTTTTCTCCTAAGACTTCTACACAGTGAAAAAAAAAAAAAGAAGGGAAAGATTTGAGTGTTGCTGGGTTAAAATATGCCCAGTTCAGCTGCGAAAACAGTGCATAAAAGAGGCTTTGAAAAAATTACTTAAAGAGACAAAAATATGAAAGTAATAAAAATGGAAGTGGAAGCTCATGTTTACTTTTTTTTATGGTTAGATTTCCTAGTATGTTGGTCAGAAAACCTCGACCGCCGCTTCTTAACCGAGCCATCTGAATCCCAACCTTCTGTCCTATCAAATTTCCATATTGGATCTTCATCCTAGAAACAAGCAAAGGCATGCATTACTTTATATTGTAATTTCAGGAACTAATGAAATGTGTAAGCAAGATAAAGGTATTCATTCCATACACTTGAGATTACCGATTAAATAAATGAAAATTAGGGTTAACAGAATGAGATCAAATCTGTCATTAGCCATTTCTGAAAGGCTGTGACCTCACTCTTCCAATGCCTAACTAAAACCATAGGCTTCTTCTATAATCAGAGCCTATTTGGATATTTTATAGGAATGTAGTATGAAACAATAAAACTAAAATTTTAGATTACATTTTAATTACAGCAATGCAAATAATGAACAAATTAAAATTAATTCCAAGGCATGCACTTATTTTGACGACCAAGAAACATTCCAGCTTGGCTTGCTATTAGTCGATTACAACTTCTTCTGTAATGTAAACACGAGTGAAAACGCCAAAACAAGAAATGTGGTTTATGAGCCAACTTTAGATGTAGGTTGGTCGCCTTCATACTTTTGCTTAGAAGAACAGTATCCAATATTTAGCTCCACTGAAAAGAATAATTCAGATGCACTATCCTAGATAAAATGATTTGCCTAAAGACAGGAAAAATGTTAGGGACACTTATAGCAGGCACAAGAAGTGAATCAATTAGTAAAAATTAGCATAAATAGAATATTTATTGAATAAGGATTCTTCTTTAAAGAATCCCAATATATTAGCAGTATGCCTATGAATTAGGAGTCTTCCCTATTTTACTAGTTTCCTTACTTAATATATTTTACTAGTTTTCAAGGCTGTAAATCTCTATTTAAGAGAGTTATTTTCTTATTAATAAGATAAGCAGAATTTATACCTAACCTATGAGATTTGGATCTCTGTCTATCGAGTTCTAAGGTATCAACTCCCTTCGACGAGTTGAACTCTATACAGGATAGGTCACTCAAGAAACAAGAAAAATGAAGATAATCCCTCTTCTCAACGTGACTTAGTTGTAAACCATTCGGTGACTCAATCCATATCTAGGGAACATAACACAAAATCCACTAAAATCCATAAACCCTGCAGATTTAGTACAAAACTGGAGTTTATCCAAGGTCCTTTACATAATCAACATACTTTTAGGACCTAGAACCCATTTCATTTGTTAACCGACATGTCAAAACATTTACAATTGGTCAACTTGTAGTCTGTTTACTTACAGAACACTCAAAGAGTTGTAGTACTTTTAGCGTAAGCAAAATTAAACCAAATCGGTTGGACTCTTGCAATAGAAACTCCAAAGCATCGGGCAGAATGTTGGTCAATTGTTTGCAAAATAATGTAAAAACTCCTTGGTAAATCAGAATAAACAAATAAAACCATATAAAAGGATAAATCTGAACTTTTTACCACAATTACACTGTGAATATAAAATAAACAACGGAACCACACCTTCAATAAGATAAGGGTTCAGAAACAATCAAGAGTCCAGAAAAGTTTACCAGAAATGAAATAGTTGAGGCATCGGTATTGAAGAGAAGGTTTCTCAAAGCTCTTTTTGTTTCAGCTCGCTTTTGACGCATTGCATATCTTAAGTAACTCTGCATACAATATTTGAAATGCCAGAGAAGTTCTAATTTTGAAAAACAAATAAAGAAAGTAAACTGACAGAAGAAGACAAAATGTTCATACGAAGCAACTCAGGAAGAATGAAATTAACAAATAGCAAGATCTTAACCTATTAGTAGATAATGTCCATCACCTGATCAATGTAAACATTCAAATTACTCATGGTGACCTGAGGTGCATTGGGTTTCTATTTGCACTAAATGAAGATAGGAACATTCCCAGCCTAAGCAGAACAAGCATAAACCTAGAAATCCAATGACTATAGCTCAGCTATTAGACTTGAACTTGCATTTAGTCTACTAAAAGTTATCATAAAATTGCCTATCTTCCCTTTTACTATTTTATTTTAGTTAAGGGAGATTCGAAAACTGCTCTTAGCACACCGAAATCATGCACCGACTGAGCCCAGCCAAGAACAATATCAATACTAAGACACACCTATCTCATACAATAGGATCAAGAAAATTAAGAGATACATGCACAAACAATTCCACAAGTATTAAGGCCCCAAAGCTGCATACCTTAGTTGCTTGACGAGTGCTTCTTTCATCCTGCAAAAATAGTGTTAATTGCCAAACATTCTTGTATAATAAAAGACATAGGGACTTTGTCCTAATTCCTAAACCAAAATTTTAATACGCCTAAAGCTCAATTCTAAGCCGTTCTTGGTCCAGAGAGGGAAAGATGTAGAAATAATTGTTCACACAAAAGACAACTTACTTTGATCAAACATAGGGCCAGACAATATGGGGAATAATGTTGAACATTACAAACAGTAAACATAACGAGTATACGGTATGTCGGTATCTAGTTAACAATAAAGCGATTTGCTCCATTGGCAGAACAGATCAATCAAAAATCACAAAGCAGAGATTTTTAACATAAACCAATCATGAAAACATTGAAACTCGTTTTGTTTCCTTCTTAATTCTTATACAAATTCATGAACTTGCAATTGGGAATATCCTATTCAAAGCTATTCAATTAAAATAAAAATCCGAACCCTCCCCCCAAACTCACCCATAGAATTCAACGTATAAAAAAAAACTTATATACCAAGGAAAACGGAAAAGACTGACAAAATTCCATTTGCTCTTCCATTTTTCACAGGTAAAAGGGGTGGAATGGAATGAAGCGGCATGGGTTGTAGCAACAGTAGCCGTTTGTTTTGCAGGTAAGAAAGCTGGAACCAAGGAACTCTTGAGTAGAAAGAGGTTACGCCACCTAGAGAATTGCATAATTGAAGAAACCAAAACCAAACCACCTGCCTTAAGAAAGCTCTGGGTTTTGCTCTTGGTGGTAAATAGATTTGGTTTTAACTTATTTACAAATGACAACAACAAGATGGTTTCACGGGGTCGAAGAGAACATAGCCTATATGGTCTCTTCCTCTTCCCTTCTCTTCGGTCTGCTTTTCTTTTTTGGTTCGATCCCTTTCTGTTCGGTCTATCTCAGTTGCTTGTTCAACGCATATAGAATAGAAAGTTATGAGTAGAAACCGTAGAAACGTGCCCGCTATTTCAAGATCGAATTTCTTCGGTTAAACGGAAAGTGATTCCAAATTTAATTGCTGAGATTATTAGTCCTTGAGTATTTTGTATCCATCATTTACCTTTAAAAAATTTCGATTCACTTATTAATAATTCTAAATGAGATTATTTCTTTTTAAAATAAATTCATTAAATAACAAATATTTGTAGTAGATTGTGAAAAATAAGCTCTATTAACACAATAAAAGTTTTAGCCTCATCATCAATAAATTATTATGATAATTTGACAATTGACTTTGTCACATCTCAAGCACAATATATTTTGAGTAATTGCAAGTCCTTAATGCGATAAAGAAATCAGCTTCGGATGGTCTAAAGTGATGAGCAAAAATCGGTAAAAAAGTCGAGCATTCATCAAACTAGAGACGTCAACAAAACCATCCCTAAATCACTTGTAAAATTAAGGTTACATGTATAAGCAATACTAAAAAATGTGTTATAAGAATAGGCATAAACTTTTAAAATTAAAAACTTATTAAACAATAGAAAAATAAATAAAAAAATATAAAACTTAATATAACATGGGTCCAAATCAACTTGTGAAATCATTTATTATTCTGAAATACTATCAAAATAGAAACAAATTAAGAAGTTGACGAAAAGCCACCCACTTTCCAAGGAAAATTACTGGTGGTCGGTAGAGTTAGCGAACGATAGACATTGTTATTTGTCTATCATAACTTGTGAAGATAACAAATATACTACAAATAAATTTGTAAATTGAAAAGGGAGAAACATGTGGAGTGAATGGGTAGAAGTAAGAAAGGGTTGGTGGGAGGGAAAAAAATTGTAAGCGATAACTAACCCAGAGGCTAGCACATTGCTAGGCAAAACAAAAAATAAGCAAACAACTTTAAGAAAACAGAAAAAATTTTAATTAGGACATTTTTTTCAAAATGAGATTATTTTTTAAATAGATGAATACCTAATTAATAATTAATAATTTAGGTTTTACTCTCTAATGATTCAAAATTTATTTATTTTTTTACTGAAAGAGCTACTAACTATGATGCGAGAGGATAGGAATGACCACATTATAACTCGAGAAATTGTGCTATAAACTTTCCTGTTTGGTTTTTTACTCTTTCGCCAATTTTTTTTAAATGCAAATTACTATTAATGCTAATAGTGTAATATTAATACTAGACATATGTCAATCAACTCATGTTGTTGTTTGATATATTAAATTAAAAATGTAAAGATAAATACAAAATTGCCTAAATAGATAAGACTTTTTTTTAAATAAACTCGTAAAGATTAAATTTTCAATACATGATAAATGCTATTGAAAAAGCGAATTGATATGGATTTTATATTAATTCACCTTTATTTTCAATAATAATTTTTTAATTTATATATTTATCATAATACGAAATCATTATTCTAATAATTAAATATCTATATTAGTTTGTTATTATTTTTTAAATATTAGCATTGTTGAAATGTTATAAAATTTAATTGCTATATACAACTAAATGTGTATATCATTAAAAAATTTTCTCATTTGTAAACAAAATATTTAAAAATTTGTTTCATTTTTATAAAATTATTTTAATAAATTATTAATTTTAATATGTATTGATAACATATTATAATTTCATTTATTTAAATTAATATTGGAAAAACTTAAAATTTTAATTATTTAACATTCTAAAAAATTAACATATTATTAAATAAATAATTAAAAATACTTATTGTTAATAATTATTGTAAATATATGAAAATATTATAAGTTAAGCTATAATATGTTAAATTATTTATTACTCTTTACTAAATTATTTATAAGATTTTGTTCAAAAAAATACTTGAGTCCAATTTATAATTTATATTTAACAATATTACAAAATAAAAGTAGAAATATATGAAAATAAATGGAAACTTACCATAAACATTTCATTTCGCCTTTCTACCTGACTGATGTGTTGGCTATAGAACTGGTCATAGATGATGCCATTTAACACCACTTTTGGTGGGCAAGTCGGTTTTTTAGGATCAATTGCTACACTTGTCCTCCTGCACATCTTTGTAATTAGGTGTAGATATGGGAATCCTCGTGTGTGCCCTCCGACACATTGCCGCATTTTTGCAAGGATCTTGCCTCCCACGTAGATCTATCAACCCTACAAGATAGCATACAATAAAAGAGCACGATCACAGGTAACTTCTATGACGTGCTGAGAAGGGAACAATTTTGTGCTAATAAAATACATCCACATTTTGGCCTCTGGGGTCTTAATTGATTGTTCAAACCTTAACAGTTCTTTGGTTACAGTCTGAAGGACCCATGTACCTCTGCCTTTGAATAAAAAGTTTATTATTTCATTGTATTCCACCTCACTATTTTGTAAATTTTCGTAAAATTTTAGGGTATAGTGAGGAGTCCTATGAAATGCCTCCATTGCGGCAGAGGAGGCATCTAGGAAATTGCCTCACATAAAGACTTTGTTGTCTTGTCCTTGTAGGAAATTCACATAGAATTCATGTACAATTGATATCACAGTCGATTTTAGAGGTTGTTGGAAAAATTGGGACCCCCTTAATTGGTTGACCCTGGTCATGATCGGATCGTGAAATAATTACGCGGAAAGATTGAATCCACGCTCAAGAATTAGTGGTTTGTCCGCAAAATTACCGGCTCGGGTGACTAACGTCAAATGTAGTAGTTATTTTAGGTCATTTTTGCACTTGACGATCTTGTTTTCTAACACTTTTATAATTAACTATTTCATTTTTTATATTAGTAGGTTAGGAATTAAATATTAATAAAATAAGTATTTTACGCATTTTTTTCTATTTCGATAACCCGTAAGGCTGACTTGGGCCTCATGAGTGACTAATGAGCTAATTAAGTGTGTAGGATGCCAATTTAGGTCTAATAATACAAAAGATGATGATCGGGTTGTGAGACAAGGGAACCCAGTAGGCTAACGAAGTTGCCAAGGCCAGAAATACACTTAACATCGTGACGATGAGCTTCCTCTCGTCACGATGATGCGATAAACATAGGAGGGCATTCACGACGGTGGTGTTGTGACGATGAGCCTTCCCATGTCACGAAGATGCGACGATGGCAGGCCAAAATAGATTTTTTGGACGACACTTTTGGGAAATTTCTTTATTTAGACCCTAGCATTTATCAAAATATTGTATTAATTGGTATATCCGTGTATCTAGGATTAAATGGTCACTAAGTAGCCTGTTGCTTAAATAAGAAACCTTAGGGTCACCGAAATTGCGTGCAAACTTAGACAAACAATTTTTCTTATTCAGTTTTCTTTATATATTTTTTCATGTTTGTTCAGTCGGAACTTTTCTATTTTAATGAGAAGACAATTACGAGTGGAGATTAGAATGGTGACTTATCGTGCATAAGTTGTGCCAAACGGTGAGACCAGAAGGGTATTTGTATGTTTAGGAAGAGACTAGAATAGTGACTTAGGTGGTAATCCTTAGTGAATATGAGACAGGAAGTGTATTCTTAACTAAAGGTGATAGATAACTCAATCTAGGATAATTAATTATTTAATTAGATAATTAGGGATTTAATCGATCATAAGCTAGAGGCTCACATTGTCGACATTAAGAATAGGAAACTCCATTAGGTTAATTTAGGTTTATTAATTTAATTAGTTTAATCAAAATATTAATTTGGATTCACACTACTAATTCGTGACTCAATTAGATTAGTAATTATTTTCTGTAATTAACTTAATAAGAGTTTCTCCAATCTGCAATTCCTTGGGTACGATCCTCGAAATACTTACTAGTATTTCATTGTAAACTTTACTATAATACAATTTGACCCATACGCTTGCAGACACCGCCGATTTAATTTTATATATTTTTGGTGTGATATTTATACTATAAACAATAACATGTGCATAGGCGGTCATAAAAACATAAGTCCAAATTTAGGAATAATTAGGGGTTAAATTAAAAGAAGCCATAAGTTGGCAGCTTCTACTGAAAAATCAAGAAAATCTTGTGGCTAATTTGGACATAGTTGAGTTTCAATTCTGGTTCAGTAGGATGAGAACCAATTGTTTCTTTAGTGGGAGACAAAATGATTACCAATATATGATTTTTATAAGGTTGAAGACTGTGCGTGAAGGGCTATAAGTAACTGAAAAGTGAACTCCCAAGTTGAATTCTTTTCAATTCAGTTTTATTTTCTTCTCTTCTTCATCTTCTTCTTTGGTTTCTCCGAAGAAGAGATAATTATGGGAAGCTCTATATGGAGCGGTGACCATGAGGTTTGAGTCAGAAAAGTAGAGAATCCAATGAGTTGGTAAGGTTCTAAGTCCTTTGGTGTTTGTAAATTTAAGAAATGAAGTTAAAAATTTTCAGAACCTTTGAGGGGTTCTACATGTTCCTGGAAATTGAGTTTTTAAGATGGAATGCTAAGTTTAATTTCTAACTTTGGTTGCCATGCTTAGTTTCCAGGAGAATGAAAGCTTTAGTGTTTGGAAAAGCTAAGCTAATGAGGCAAAGAAGCATCAGGAGAGTTTATATACTCCATTCCTAGGATGTTGTGTGGTTGGCATGAATTTATGTTGAGTTCATAGAAAGTTCTGTAATGATGTATAACCTTTGCTGATTAAGAATACGTTGTATGTATAAGATTGTGTAGGTATATGAGTATCTGCAAATGTATTCCGATATGCATGAAATGGTTATAATTCCATGTTAAAAAAGTAGCATACTCCATTATAATATGTTTACGAAATGCATGTTTATAACGGTGGAGTACAGAGGGAAAGTTTTTGATGGGTTAGATTTAGTTAGGATTTGGCAATGTATAGGTTTAGACGAATGATTTTTTGAAATGGAATTTTTGTTTACAGCAACCCAAAAATATTGGGTACGAACCGTAATATGCGAAGCTCCGGACCTTACAGAATGGACACTATGGTGTTCAGGCATGAAGCTTAGAAGTGAGATGGAATGGATGGGCTGTAATGGGGTACAATGTGTAAAACTATAGCTCGGCTATGGTAACATAGAGAGTTTGCCAAGACATTAAACATGGGATATAATGTGTAAGACCATAGCTCGACTATGGCAACATAGAGAGTCCACCAAGACATTAAACATGGGGTATGATGTGTAAGACCATATCTCGACTATGACATCATATAGAGTTCATCGAGGCAATAAACTCGGGCTAGTCAGCTGGGATA
Organism: Gossypium hirsutum; assembly: GCF_007990345.1. Classification (NCBI taxonomy): domain Eukaryota; kingdom Viridiplantae; phylum Streptophyta; class Magnoliopsida; order Malvales; family Malvaceae; genus Gossypium; species Gossypium hirsutum. The sequence continues at coordinate 69,040,372 of NC_053435.1, forward strand.
ATAAAAATGGGGTATTCCGTCGGGACAGTAATTGAAAAAAATCATGCAATGAGGAAAAAAGTTAGAAGAAAAAGACAAGTGTTGGCAAGCGATAGCTAGCCAATGGGATTGAAGAATTCATCGAAAAAGGAAAAAGTAATAGAAATGGGAAAAGTCTATCAAAATGATAAACGTGGAAGCCGGTAGGGCATATAGTGATAACCCATTAAGAATTAGGTAGGCGAATTATGTGACAGTAATTCCTTGTTTATAGGTAAACGAAAGAGGGATTTAGTTGGAACCTATTGATAGAAAGAGGCACTAATAAGGATTTATCCAAGTGATAGCTATGTCTGTCAAGACTATTCTTCTTTGAGGAGAATCTATTGCAAGTATACCTCTAATAGAGTCAGTTTCGTACGGAACCATGATATAAGAGAAATTGTAGACTCAAATGGTCATTCAGATAACAGTCTGCTGGATACTGTAGGCCAAAATAGTCCAAAACAGATGAACATGTTACACTTTAAAATCAAAGTAACACAAATTGGGTGAGTTAGGAGGAAGTAATCCAAACCACTTTTCAAACTGAACGTAGGAAATGAGATTAAGTCCACTAGAGTGGCATGGGCCTTCATTAGTTAAACTTACCAATGAGATGTCAACAAGTTCTTCAAGACTATAGTAAGAAAAGGGAGTCCACTAAGGACTAGTTAGATTAAAAATGTTCGCCAAAGAAGACATAACCAAAGGGTCCTTAGGGTGGAAGCTCAGGAAAACAACCTTATAAGTACATGGTGGAAAACAAGATTCATACTGGTAACTGACCATCAAACTTTTTAATTAAATATTAAATATAAAAGTTATGAGTAGATGGACATCTTATATAATGGATGGATAAAACAAAGAATATATGTGAAGAAAAGACAGAGTTTGCAGTTATGGCGAGACATTTGAAAAACCACCAAACTAGTCGGATGGCTATAGGACCGACCAAGGAAAGATCACTTAACAATCTATTTGCCAATAGGCAAGCTCAGAAAATGATTCAGAGACCACCATTCCATAATCATCCTAAAATCATCAAGGAGTTAAACGTGCTTAATTTCTTTTCATTTACTACCTTTGCAGGATGGGGTCTATTTTTGAGTAATGTAGTAAAGAAACTCACTAAGTTCTTTTGAACTTACAGGATTTTTGGCCTATATTTGCAGGACTCGTTAGGTGAATAAGGATCTTGAGGTGGGGCCAAGCTTGGAATGTGCAGGAGCGAACCCTTAGTAAGACGATGATTTCGACCCTGATCTTTCTATTGCAATAAATTTCTTCGATAAAAACCTCTTTAAAGCGGGTAGGAGCTCTTTTCCTTTAGTCCACTCTTTAGACCTTGTAAAACCAAAGAACATTGTTAGTAAGATGTCATGCACATAAAAGGGGTACCTTCAAAGGATTTGCCTCAGGGTTAGATTATTTTAAATAAGTTGTTTTCTTAGAATTTAAAATTTCAAGGTAGTAAAATTATGTTTGGTTTAAGATTCTTGTTGTAAAAAATATCTATAATAAAGTAATAAATTCTTATGGCAAATATTTTGATTAAAGTATTAGATCAAACCGATTCAATTGTGACATTACATACCCAAACTCGGCAATCGGGTTGGGCAAAGGCGTTACAATTTTAGTGGTATCAAAGCACGATTTAGTTGATCCTCTTAACGTAGGAATTGGAGGGAATACCCCTTATATGCATGACGTTCGACCAGGCTAGGTCCTTTGAGTCCTCATTTTTATTAAGTTATTATGTGATATGTGTAGATGTATTCACCTAAATTGGCGGACATAGACGAAAGTAAAGGCAGACGATTTGAAAAAAAAGTACAAATAAAGGATAAGTAAAGAGATTATTTATCTGGAATTGGTTCTTTATTCAAGAGTACTTAGTATATTAGGGAGTGGCGTCCCTGATATAATATAGAGATAGGTGAAACCAGAAAGGTATCTTATCGTGGATAAGTTGTGCCAAGCGGTGAGACCAGGAGGGTATCTGTATGCCTAGGAGGAGACTAGAATGGTGACTTAGGTGGTAATCCTTAATGAAGATGAGACCGAAAGAGTGTTCTTCACTAAGGGTGATAAATAACTTAATCTACGATAACTAATTATTTAATTAGATAATTAAGGATTTAATTGATCATAGGTTAGAGGCTCGGATTGTCGACACTAGGAATAGGAAATTCCATTAGGTTAATTTAGGTTTACTAATTTAATTAGTTTAATTAAAACAATAATTTGGATGCACACTATGAATTCATGACTCGATTAGATTAGTAATTATTTTCTGTAATTAATTTAATAAGAGTTTCTTTAATCTGCATTCCTTTGGGTATGATCCTCGAAATACTTACAAGTGTTTTGTTGTAAACTTTACTAGATTACAATTTGACCTGTACACTTGCGGACACTGCCGATTTAATTTTATATATTTTTGGTGTGATATTTATACTATAAATGATAACACGTTTATAGGTGGTCAACTTGTTGGCGTCGTTACTGGGGATTGCGATGGTAAAATTTTTATTAGATTGATTATTATAAAATAATATTAATCGAAAGACAAACAAGCTAGATAGTGTTCTAACTTTTATTTTATTTTATTTTAGTGTGGCAAAAAATTATTTTAAATTTTTGTAGTTAAATAAATATTTTTATTTTAGTATTTTTTATTTACTTTGTTGATTTAATTATGAATATTGATTTTTATAGGCCTGTGTGTGAACTATCGAAATTGAGTTAGTTGTACGAAGATTTGGCAAACTAATGGAGTCGTAATTATAAAGGTGAGTAACCTAAGTGTTCGAACAAACTCAAACCGAAGTTGAGCAAGTATATGTACAAGAGGGATGGATTTTTACGAACCTATGGGATGAAGACAACGTATAGGAGGAGGGAGTATATGATCAATGGTAGATCATGGAGAACCAAAGATTGCTTATGCTAGAGCTTACAATTGGATCAATTAGAGAATTTTTCTGGCAAAAATCCTAAACAGGTACTCCATTGGAAGAGGTCATACATGATGTCTCCAATTCCGATTCGAAGGACTAATGTATTGTTGCATGCAAATAACAAATGGAATTGTGCAAATGTACATGTCATTCAATTAATAAAGTGATAAGTAACAATTGTCTCCATAGGGATCGAAAATTGGTAAGAGATTAATTAATTTATTATAATCTTATTAACTATACTAAATAGCAGGAAATACTCTTAAATTGAATAAGATGTTGGTATAAAGAATTAATGTAATTTAATGCTAAAAACAGAGAATTGATATGGCAAATAAAATGTAGTGGAAAATTACAGAGAAAAGCAAGAGTAATTCTATTGTTGAATGAGTAGGGCTGTAATTATTCAGGTGCAATTCTCATACCAAAATTGTAACACCCCTTACCCGTACCCGACGCCGGAATAGGGTACGAGGTATTACCAGATCATAATACATACCATTAAATAAAACCGAGACAAAAATATGGCATCCAATTAGATCATGAATCATTATAACATATGCCTTTAACAATATTAGCCAATTTCAATGGCTTTGTACAAAATAATCTGTCAAATACTGTAACTAATATTTTATACCTAGGCAATTATGACACGTAACAAAATAACTAAGCCTACTATACATGCCATAACTCAAAATGTTTAGTTCTAATACCAAAAGTACTGATAGTGCGGGCAGATCTTCGACGATCTCTAACTCCTGTGCTTGCTAGATGACACTATAAGACAGAAGAGAGAAAAGAAAGTAAGCTTATAGCTTAGTAAGTAAGTATATAAATAATAATTAAGGAATCTAATATGTTTACAAAATAACTCAAGTATATCTATTTTTAATTTCACTATTTACTCCAATTTGGTCAAGCTGTCTCTCCTGCGTCATGTTCACTGAATAAATCATAACCCGAGTTATGAAACTTGAAATTAAAATCCATAAAATTTTCCTGAAAATAGACTTATATTACTTCTTAATAAAATATTTCTAGAATTTTTGGTCCAGCCAATTAGTACAGTTTATTAGTTAAAGTTTCCCCTGTTATATAGCTTGACTGATCTGACCTCTGTTCACTACAAATTTATTTTCTCCCAGTACAAAAGTCACATAGCCATAAAATTTGTTTCCTTTAAATCTAGACTCAATAAGGAATCTAAGAATATAAACTATATTTCTTAAATATTTTTTTAACATTTTTAATGATTTTTCAAAGTCAGAACAGGGGATCACGTAGTCATTCTGAACAAGTCTCACAAAGATATAAATATCTCAAAATATAGGATTTCTTTACTTGCTCTGTTTCTTTTGCATGAAAATAGACTCATTAAGATTTAATTTCATATCTCATTCAGCCCCTAATTAAATTCCTACTATTTTTGGCGATTTTTCAAATTCACATTACTGCAACTGTCCAAAATAGTTTTATTGCTAATTCACTCTTTCACACTTTCTTTGTATTAACCTCATTTTAACATGCATATCACAATTCATTTTCACCACATTTTATATATCACAAGTATAGGTCCATGATTATAATGTCCCCATAAAATCATCCCGTTGAACACTTCGGATCAATCCTCGATACTTGGTGGTTTCAGCATATAGCTCCACCCATCATATTTCATGTAGTTCGGCTCTCCTGTACACATGGTGAACACTTAGTACTACCCATGTGACCTAGCCAGTTTATCTCGTAGCTCTCTTGTCTACATGGTGTCCTTCACTTGGAACCACACATGCGACCTAGCTACATTTATCCGCTCTCGTAGCTCTCTTGTCTACATGGTATACATCTCGTATCACACATGTGACCTAGCTACCATATAGTACCTCGTAGCTCTCTTTTACACATGATGTGCACTCAGCACCATACATGTGACCTAGCTATGTACCATCTTTATTATCCAATCTTTCCGAAGGTTCAACCGGGATTTTTCACTCTACTACTTATTTCCATTTTTCCAATAGTCGATTATGATTCAAAATCAGCTAAAATATATAAAATATGTTGAAATATAAAAACGTAAATAAAGATAATGTATTATTTACATACAAACTTACCTCGGTGCAAAATATGGAAATTTTGCAATTTAGTCCAAAATCTTTTCCTTCCCCCGTTCGAGGTCGATTCCACACCTTTCTTGATCTATAACAACACATTTAGCTCATTTAACACTTATACTATCTATTTCAATCCAAAAAATCACATTATAGGAAAATTACATTTTTACCCCTAACTTTTACAAAATTATGATTTTACCCCTAGGCTCGAAAATTTAATTTCAGCCCTTATTCTTATGTTTTATGACATGATGATTTTAAGACATGATGATCATTTTTCCCTTGTATGGCAACATCAAATTCTCACTCTAACACATAGTTATGAACAATAGGTATTTTTACCGATTATGTTGTTTTGCTCGTTTTCTCTAAAAACCGCTTAGAAAAGATCGTTCTCCTAACTTCAAACATTCATATTCTACCATAAAACATCAAAATACATGCATATAATTCATGGGTAAATTTTTAAACATAAACCCTAACTCGAAATAATGGTAGAAATAGGTAAACCGAGCTACGAGGATTTCAAAAATGTAAAGAACATTAAAAACGAAGCTTGAATGCACTTACTATTGAGCTTGAAAGCTTGGAAAAAACCCTAGCTATGGTGGACATACAAGGTTCGGCCAAGGAAAAAGATGGATGGACAAAATTTTGGCTTATTTTTCCCATTTTATTTCTTTTAATTACTAAATGACAAAAATACCCTTAAGGCCTTTCTTTAAAATTTTGTCCTATTCATGCCCATTTTGTCCATATAAACTATAATGGTCTAATTGCCATTTAAGAACCACTGCTTAAAACCCCCATTTCAATCAAGTACTTTATGAACTAGAACACACATTTTTCGCCTATTTCAATTTAGTCCTAAACATCAAATTAAACACCTAGTCATAAAATTTTCAACCTCGGATTCGTGGTTTCAAAACCACTATTCATTTTGGCCCTAAATCGGGCTGTTACAACTCTCCCCCCGTTAGGGATTTTCGTCCCTGAAAATCTTACCAGTAAAGAGGTTTGGGTACTGTTTTCTCATGCTTCCTCCGGTTCCCACGTAGCTTCTTCTACCCCATGTCTTTGCCATAACACTTTCACTAAAGCTATACTTTTCTTCCTCAACTGTTTCACTTCTTGAGCCAAAATCTTAATTGGTTCCTCATCATAAGTCAAGTTCGATCGAATCTCAATCTTTGTAAGAGAAATCACATGTGAAGGATCAGAACGATAACGTCGCAACATTGATACATGAAACACGTTATGAATTCTTTCTAACTCTGCCGGTAAGGCCAACCGATATGCCACTGGTCCAATCCTTTTAATAATCTCGTACGGCCCAATAAAATACGGACTCAACTTGCCTTTTCGGCGAAATCTCAAAATCTTCTTCCATGGTGACACCTTCAAGAACACTTTATCACCCACCTGAAATTCAATCTCTTTTCTTTTTAAATCTGCATATGACTTTTGTCGATCTGAAGCAGCTTTCAAGCAATCACGAATTACTTTTACTTTCTCTTCGGTTTCTTTAACTAAATCAACTCCGTGAATCTATTTCTCACTAAGTTCGGTCCAATATAAAGGAGTCCGACACTTGCGACCATACAAGGCTTCGTATGGTGCCATCTGTATACTCGACTTAAAACTGTTATTGTAGGCAAATTCAACCAAAGGTAGATATTTCTCCTAACTGCCTTCAAATTCTAAAACACAGCATCTAAGCATATCTTCGAGTTCTTGGATTATTCTTTCTGACTGACCATCTGATTGTGGATGAAACACGATACTAAAATTCAATTTTGTACCCAAAGCTTCTTGTAAGTTTTTCCAGAATCTCGAGGTAAACCTCGGATCTCTATCTGATATTATAGACATAGGTACCCCGTGCAACCTCACAATTTCAGCAATATATAATTCAGCTAATTTATCAAGTGAGTTATCGGTACGTACCGGTATAAAGTGAGCCGACTTTGTTAACCTATCAACCACTACCCAAACAGCATTCTTCTTTTTAGGAGTTAAAGGCAAACCGGTTACAAAATCCATGGTAATCCTATCCTATTTCCACTCAGGTACCATCACCGGTTGGAGTAATCCTGAAGGCACTTGATGCTCAGCTTTTACTTGTTGACAGATCAAACACTTGGTTACAAATTCAGAAATGTCCCTTTTCATGCCTGGCCACCAATATAACTTCTTTAAATCATTATACATTTTTGTGCTACCAGGGTGAACTGACAAACAACCACTGTATGCCTCATATAATATCTTCTGAATCAATTCATCATTTTTCGGTACATATATCCTGTCTCGAAACATCAAATAGTCATCTGGTCCAACTCAAAAATCTGAGTCGTAACCCGATTCGCATTGAGTTCTCTTGGTTCGCAACTCACTATCATTCTTTTGAGCATCACAAATTAGTTGGAGAAATAACAGTTTAGCCCTCATATCTGCCAAGATTGACCCATCATTAGACAATGCTAACCTCGTATTCATAGCTCTCAAAGTAAAAAGAGATTTCCTGCTCAAGGCGTCAGCAACTATATTCGCCTTCCCCGGATGATAATCAATCACTAGCTCATAATCTTTCAATAATTCAAGCCATCTCCGCTGTTGCAGATTCAAATCCTTTTGATTCATCAAATACTTCAAACTTTTGTGATCAGTAAAAATTTGACATTTTTCACCATACAAAAAATGACGCCAGATCTTCAAGGCAAAGACAATAGCTGCCAATTCCAAATCATGTGTAGGATAGTTCTTCTCATGCGGTTTTAACTGTCTCAAGGCATAAGCTACCACTTTACCCTCTTGCATCAGCACACATCCAAGGCCTGTCAATAATGCATCACTATAAATTACGAACTCCTTGCCTGGCTCGAGCTGTACTAAAATAGGTGCTTCAGTCAATCGTGCTTTCAGCTTTTCAAAACGTTGCTGACATTTATCAATCCATTCAAACTTAACATTCTTTTGTAGCAACTTAGTCATAGGAGAGGCAATCATCGAAAATCCCTCGACAAAACGTCTATAATACCCAGCCAAGCCTAAAAAGCTTCTAACCTTGGATACATTCTTTGGCGGTTTCCAATCAACCATCGCAGAAATTTTGCTCGGATCCACCCGAATACCATCACCTGAGACTATATGTCCCAAAAATCTGACTTCACGAAGCCAGAACTCACTTTTGCTAAACTTAGCAAACAATTTCTTTTCTCTCAAGATCTGCAATATGGTTCTCAAGTGTCCAGCGTGCTCAAACTCGTCCCGAGAATAAATTAGGATGTCATCTATGAACACTACCACAAACTTATCCAAATATGGTCGAATGATTCGGTTCATCAAGTCTATGAATATAGCTAGAGATTAGTCAAGTCGAAAGGCATCACTAGGAACTCACAATGTCCATACCTTGTCCTAAAGGCGATTTTCGGCACATCTGACTCTTTAACTCACAATTGGTAGTAACCAGATCTCAAATCGATCTTTGAAAACACTGTTTCCCTCTTCAACTGGTCGAATAAATCGTCAATCCTCGGTAACGGGTACTTGTTCTTTATAGTCACCTTATTGAACTGACAGTAATCAATGCAAAGCCTCATTGAGCCATCTTTATTCTTTACGAACAATACATGAGCACCTTAGGGAAAGAAACTCGGTCTCACTAATCCCTTGTCTGTTAACTCTTGCAACTGAGCCTTCAATTCTTTTAATTCAGTCAGAGCCATTCTATATAGAGCAATCGAGATCGGTACAGTCCCCGGTAACAAATCAATGGCAAACTCTATCTCTCTATTCGGAGGCAGCCCAAGCAATTCCTTTGGAAATACATCTAAAAATTCACAGACTATTGGCACTGATTCAAGCTTCATTTCAGACATTTCAGTATCTATTACATAGGCAAGATAAGCTTTACGCCCTTTCCTTATGTATTTCTGTGCAGACATGTGCGAAATCACCATAGGCAATTTATTTGATTCATCTGTTTCAACCCACAGAATTTCACCATTTTCACATTTCAACTTTAGTGTTTTCTGTTTACAATTTACCTTGGTATCATACAATGTCAACCAGTCCATTCCCAAGATAACGTCAAACTCATCAAATGGTAACAACATCAGATTAGCCGGAAAACAGTGACCTTGAATCATTAATGGGCAATTCTTGCAAACCTTATCAACTAGCACATATTGGCCTAAGGAATGAGTAGACCCGGGATCAATCAATGCAATAATAATAGTATCATAGAGAAAAAATGTACCAATAATCACATCGAAAGATGATGCATCCTCTCGGGCATGTATGGTATAAGCTCTAGCAGGCGCTCTAGCTTTTGATCTTGCCACTGAATCTTTCATCACAGTTTTACTGCTAGCCCCACTTCCAGTATTTCTCAGTGGTCTACCTCTGCTGGCGGTAGTACTCTGTCTAGCGCTCTAAAATTTTTATTCTTTAACTTTCTCCGGACAGTATCTGATAAAATATTCGCGAGAACCACACTTGAAACAAGCTCGCTCGTTTCCCCAACACTCACCAAAATGTTGCCTGCCACATTGCTGACATTCGGGCTTTCTAGACTGTACATTACCCACACTTGCCACTGAAGTAGCTTGACCTTTAGACCCTGGATATGCCTTACCATGATCTCTCTGTGAATCCCCAGCTGAAACTGTCATTTGAGGGTTTGTCTCTTTGGACCTCTTTGATTGAGATTGAAATGACTTGCTTATCGACCTCTTTCTGGCATCTCGGGCCTCAATAGCAGCTTTTCTTCTTTCTTTGTTTAATTCTTCGGCTTTAAGAGCTCGGTCAACCAATACTACAAATTTTTTCAGCTCCAGAATTCCCACAAGCACTTTAATATCCTCATTAAGGCCATCTTCAAATCTTTTGCACATAATATCCTCGGTAGATACACATTCCTGGGCATACTTGCTGAGTCTAACAAATTCGCATTCATACTCTGCCACAGACATCTTGCCCTGCTTCAATTCAAGGAACTCGTTCCGTTTTTGATCAATAAATCACTAACTTATGTATTTCTTTCTGAATTCTTCCTGGAAGAAATCCCAAGTAACCCTTTCTTTTGGTACCACTGCTACCAAAATCTTCCACCAATGGTAGGCCGAATCTTTCAAAAGTGATACAGCACACTTTAAACACTGATCGGGTGTACATGAGAGCTCATCAAATACACGGGTAGAAATTTCAAGCCAGAACTTCGCTTTCTCGGGATCATCATCGATCTTTACTCTAAACTCTTCGGCCCCTTGTTTTTGAATCTTGTCGACTGGAGGCTTGTTCATTCTTACCAAATCTATACCTTGAGCAGCTACAAGAACCGTCTGAGGTATGGGAGGGGGTGGAGGAGGTTGAGCATTTGGGTTTTGTCGAATAAACTCAGTATACCAATTGTTCATCATTTGGAGAAAGGCATCCCGAGCCTCATCTCCCTGTCTCAATGTCTTAAGTCTACTTTCAACAGGTGCGGTCCCTTGCGTGGGAGCCGGCACATTACTAGCAGCATCATTAGCCGCAGTTCCTTCGGGATCCATTACTATATTAAAAGAAAACACAGTTTAGAATGATCAGGAGTCACCACACTATCACAGTATATTTATGGCATGTATAGCTAGACTTTTACACACACTATATTAGTCCGAGAACCGACTAAACCATAGCTCTGATACCAGTAAATGTAACACCCTTTACCCGTATCTGACGCTGGAACAGGGTACGAGGTATGACCAGATCATAATACATACCATTAAATAAAATCGAGACAAAAAATATGGCATCCAATTAGATCATGAATCATTATAACATATGCCTTTAACAATATTAGCCAATTTCAATGGCTTTGTACAAAATAATCTGTCAAATACTGTAACTAATATTTTATACCTAGGCAATTATGACACGTAACAAAATAACTAAGCCTACTATACATGCCATAATTCAAAATGTTTAGTTCATGTGACAGCCCTAAAATGGCCCTAGTCGGAAAGCGGTTTCGGGACCGCTAAACCGAGTCACCAAATTATTTGAATATGATATTTATTGTCTAAAATATGTGAATATGAATGTGTGAAAGTTTTGAGCTTCGATTTAGTCGATTGTATGTGAATTTAGTAATAGGACTTATGTGTGACACTTTTGAAATGTGATAGGTTAATCCATAAGGATCTATTAGTGCGTGTAATCAAAAGGGTGGACTTGCATGTCAATTTCCCCCATTTAATTACTAGTGGCCAACCATGACAAAGGGTGATGGGCAAAACATGTCATAAAACATGTTGTGCTAATGGTTTATGGGAGAAAGGATAAAATAATAATGGGAAGGTAAATGATGACAAAAAAAATGTGTGTGGTTGCCCCCCCTTCCATTGCCGTGAATTGAAGGAAGAAAACAAAAGAAAAAAATGTTCATCTTCTTCTCCTACCTCTCTCAAGCCGAAACTAACCAAGAAATGGAAGAAAGCACACCTAAGGCATTCGGCCATCTTGTGTGGGGGGAATTAAGGTATGATATCATGTGATTCTTTTGGAATTTTTGTGAAGTTGAGTTTGTTTTGGTGCTCATAACATGACCCATGTGTTAATTTTTGAGTTTGTGTTGCAAGAAACATTTGGTTATGTCCTTATATGTCAAATTGATGATAAATTTTTGATATTTGGTGAATGAATATGGGTTTCGGTCATGGTAGATAACAAAGAATGTGGTTGTTGTTCTTGTTAATTTGGATGAATTTTTGGTGGATAGGTGCTTGAATCAAACAAATGATCATGTGTGTACACTAGGTGCTAGTTGAGAAGAATCGGTCACTATATTGGAGGCCATTGCCGAATATGAGTTTAGTTATTGAGTTGATGGAATAAAAGAATGCTTAAAGATGTGTCACAACAAATTATATGTTAAGCTAAGGTTGTTAAATTATCAATCTTTCTTCCTAGCCGAATATGTGTTTATAAAGTTGAGTTGTTAAATAGATTTTGAAGTTAGCCCATGCATTTATTTTTGAATTTAAGAAGAATGATACATTCGACTATGCTTTGATGTGCTTGGATTGTTGTTCATTGAGTAAATGATTGAGGAATGGTTAGAAGAATTTGAATGCTAAACTAGTTGATTTGTTTGATGATATATATATATGTATTCGGCAATGGGATAAAATGTGTATTAAGGTAAGTTTCATGGTGATTATGCTTGTGATGTTGGGTTAATATTCGGCATTGAGTAATGTGGGGTAAGGTGATTAATTGGCTATGAAATTAGCTAAATTGAATAGGTATGTTTAATAATATGCTTAGTATAATGTATGATCTTATAACTCGGTTTGGTATTGAGATAAAGGTTAGATGTATGGTTGGATTTTGGTATGTGTTAAATTGGTCAATCAAAGATTAAATGATATGTGATTGCCAAATGTGATTGTTAAGTGAATAATATTAGTTAAGTACTTAAGCAAATCTATTGTTTTACTTAAGCTTAAGAGCAAAGAGGATCAAAGTCGGATAGGGGAAAAGAGAAAGTAAACGAATAGCCGTGGACATCTAATCGTCGACCACTTCCGAGGTAAGTTTTAAGTGATTAAACGTTGAGTAAATTCAATCATAATAGGACATAATGAGTTGATTTAATAAGATATGATGTGGCCATGATATGTCTTAAACTCAAATGGTAAGTTCATATGTGTTTGGACTTGGAAAGTTAAGAGCAAATTGTAATAATTTGCTTTGGACAGCAGCAGTAACGTGATTTTAGAAAATCACTATAAATTGTTGGTGTGGAGTTATAGGCTGAATAAAATATGTAATCAAGGCTTAATTAGTCTAGTTTCTTATAAAAGAGACCTTGTGAGTAAACAAATTTCCTATAAAGAGATATTTAAAGTTGTGTGAGACAGTGTCAGAATGACTCTGAAATCCCCTGTTCTATTTTTAGAAAATCATTATAAATTGTACAAAAATGGTTATAAGATAAAATTTATATGCTTAGACTCCTTAATGAGTCTAGTTTCAAATGAAATCAAATACAACACATTTTGAATTCTGTAAAATGAGAAATTTGATTCGTAGTGAAGAGTGGTCAGATTAGTCAAACAGTGAAACAGGGGAAACTTTAAGAAAAATCTAGTATTGATTGGCCAAATCTAAAACTCTGAAAATGGCATGTATAGGACTACCCTTTTGTAGTGGGTCATGGACCCTTTGGATTTGTATAATTTTGGATAGCCATGCGAAAATGGCTTATATATGTTTGAGCATAATGTTATAATTATTTGGTATGGATATGGTTATTGAGAGGTGTGGATATGCTTAACAAGGATTGGCCATGGGAATGGTTAATCACTAGCATAATTTGTGCTATTTATGCTAAAAGGGCTAGTTGAATCATGTAAACTATTAATAGGTAAAGTCTACCTTAAAGGCAGATGCTGACAGCAGCAGTGATGTAGATTTGGAAAATCAGTAAAAATAGTAGGAATAGAATTAAATAGTGAATAAATTATTTAAATGAACCTTGATGAATCCACTTTCATATGGAAGAAACGAAACGGTCATATGAGTGGTATGTTAAGAGATAATTAGGTTTTCGTGAGACAGGGCCAGAACAGTTTCTGGATTCCCTGTTCCGACTTTGGAAATTCATTATAAATTAAACAGAGATAATTAGGAGTCATGCCATATATGTATAGATTCCTATTTGAGTCTAGTTTCTATAGAAACAAACGGCATCAGCATTGAAGCCCTGTACAGGGAGATATCCAAATCGTAATGCATGAAGGTCAGTGTAGTCGCACCCTGTAATAGGGGAGACTTTAACTAATAAACTGTACTAATTGGCCCGACCAAAAATTCTAGAAAAAAATATGTAGATGGACATATGAGTGTAGTTTCAGAGAAAAATTACGAAACTAATTTTCAAGTTTTAGAACTCAAGATATGATTTTTAAGGTGACAGTGACACAGTTAGCCAACTGCCTGGAAATTTTTAAATTGGACCGCAAAGAAGTGATTTAAGTCTGCAAACCCCTCGTGTCCGACTCCGGCGACGGACTCGGGTACGGGGTGTTACAATTTTATTGGTATCTGAGCTACGGTTTAGTCGATTCTAGGACTACCGTAATACGTTTGGGTCTAGCTATACATGCCAGTATGTGAATATTTGATAGTGTGGTGATTTCTGACAATTGAAAATGTGTTTATTTATTGTAATGAATTCCGATCCCGATCGAGCTGTAGCAGATGGTATTGAGAGGACTGAGACATGCTTATGATGTGTCAATATTGAGAAGGGTATAACATAAGTAAGTTTTGAGTAATTGAATTTGGTATTTAACTTAAAATGCCATGATATACATGTATGATAGATGAATGATGTCCCATTGTCCTTATCATAATAAGGTTATTAGAGAAATGAACAAAGGAAGAGATTGGGGATATATGCTTTTGTGTGATTGCTTATTGAGCTGAAAGTTTAGTAAAAGAAGCATACATGTATTAGATTTGAATGATATTTACGACTTAAAGTCAAGAATCATGTTATATGTTTACATGTGAATGAATTGATTAAATTATAAATGTGATTTGTGCCTTGTGAAACATGATAACATGTGAATAAATATGTATGAGACTCAGTGATGTGAATCCGAGTTTAAAGACCCGCTGACTATATGAAGAGATTATGTCCGGGTAAAGACCCGATGGCTATGTACAGAGATTATGTCCGGATTAAAATTCGCTGGCTTTGTGTGGAGATTTCATCCGAGCTAAAGGTCTCGACGATGATCCGGGCTAAGTCCCGAAGAGCATTCGTGCTAGTGATGTATCCGGGCTAAGTCCCGAAGAGCATTCGTGCTAGTGATGTATCCGGGCTAAGTCCCGAAGAGCATTCATGCTAGTGATGTATCCGGACTAAGTTCCGAAGAGCATTCGTGCTAGTGATATATCCGGGCTAAATCCCGAAGAGCATTCGTGCTAGTGTTGTATCCGGACTAAGTTCCGACCGGACTAAGTTCCGAAGAGCATTCGTGCTAGTGATATATCCGTGCTAAGTTCCGAAGAGCATTCGTGCTGGTGTTATATCCGGGCTAGGTCCCGAAGAGCAATCATGCTGGTGACGTGTATTCGGGCCTTCGTGCCTAGTAGGCTTCGTGCCGGTAATTTGAGCAAAGTTTAAGTATTCATTACTATACGAATTCAAATTTAAATGAGATGATATGTTTAAAAGTGTACATACATGATGTTTATAGACTTGGTTAAGTCATTTCAATGTGTAATAACGAATGAATAAGAGCACTATGTGTGTGAATGATTAGAGGCACTGTGTGTGTGCGAATTCCTTTAACCGAGCACTATGAGTGCGAGATCGGTCAGTGGGCACTAAGTGTGTGAAGTGGAATTCATATAAGACCTCGTCTGGGACGAAGGCATTGATTTGAGAAAGTGTGTAAGACCATGTCTGGGACATGGCATCGCCTCGATATGTGAGCATTTGTAAGACCCTATCTAGGATATGGCATTGTAAGAGCTATATGTGCTTAATGAGTATCCGTAATGATTTCGAATGATTCAACGGGTATCGTTAACAGTGATTAAATGTGCTAAATGAATTCAATGTTCAGGTATGTGGGAGTTGATTTTCTATTGGAAATAGGTTAAGTTGAATAGTGAGATATGATGGAGTTATAAAGGATATTTATTGGGATGTTTGAGTATATGTGTACTTTCGGTCAGGTTACAGCTTATACATGAATGAAAATGTGGGTTACAAATATGTGGGTTGATGATGTGAATTATACATGTTAATATGTGCTTAATATGTGTTTGAAATGCAATTGTGAATTAAATTAAGTGATTATTGCTTATGAAATCAAGAAAATGAGATATATGCGCATACTTGTAGAAATGTTTATGTATTTGTTTTAAGATAAGAAAATGATTTTATAGATCGATGCGAAATCAATAATGAATTACAATTGCTATCGATGAGCTAATGCCTTTGTGGATATAATTCAATAAGAGGACGTTATCCTAAACTATGCATCGGTAGAAATTTTCGGGGACGAAAATTTCTTAAGTGAGGGAGAGTTGTGACAGCCCTAAAATGACCCTAGTCGGAAAGCGGTTTCGGGACCGCTAAACCGAGTCACCAAATTATTTGAATATGATATTTATTGTCTAAAATATGTGAATATGAATGTGTGAAAGTTTTGAGCTTCGATTTAGTCGATTGCATGTGAATTTAGTAATAGGACTTATGTGTGACACTTTTGAAATGTGATAGGTTAATCCATAAGGATCTATTAGTGCATGTAATCAAAAGGGTGGACTTGCATGTCAATTTCCCCCATTTAATTACTAGTGGCCAACCATGACAAAGGGTGATGGGCAAAACATGTCATAAAACATGTTGTGCTAATGGTTTATGGGAGAAAGGATAAAATAATAATGGGAAGGTAAATGATGACAAAAAAAATGTGTGTGGTTGCCCCCCCCTTCCATTGCCGTGAATTGAAGGAAGAAAACAAAAGAAAAAAAATGTTCATCTTCTTCTCCTACCTCTCTCAAGCCGAAACTAACCAAGAAATGGAAGAAAGCACACCTAAGGCATTCGGCCATCTTGTGTGGGGGGAATTAAGGTATGATATCATGTGATTCTTTTGGAATTTTTGTGAAGTTGAGTTTGTTTTGGTGCTCATAACATGACCCATGTGTTAATTTTTGAGTTTGTGTTGCAAGAAACATTTGGTTATGTCCTTATATGTCAAATTGATGATAAATTTTTGATATTTGGTGAATGAATATGGGTTTCGGTCATGGTAGATAACAAAGAATGTGGTTGTTGTTCTTGTTAATTTGGATGAATTTTTGGTGGATAGGTGCTTGAATCAAACAAATGATCATGTGTGTACACTAGGTGCTAGTTGAGAAGAATCGGTCACTATATTGGAGGCCATTGCCGAATATGAGTTTAGTTATTGAGTTGATGGAATAAAAGAATGCTTAAAGATGTGTCACAACAAATTATATGTTAAGCTAAGGTTGTTAAATTATCAATCTTTCTTCCTAGCCGAATATGTGTTTATAAAGTTGAGTTGTTAAATAGATTTTGAAGTTAGCCCATGCATTTATTTTTGAATTTAAGAAGAATGATACATTCGACTATGCTTTGATGTGCTTGGATTGTTGTTCATTGAGTAAATGATTGAGGAATGGTTAGAAGAATTTGAATGCTAAACTAGTTGATTTGTTTGATGATATATATATATGTATTCGGCAATGGGATAAAATGTGTATTAAGGTAAGTTTCATGGTGATTATGCTTGTGATGTTGGGTTAATATTCGGCATTGAGTAATGTGGGGTAAGGTGATTAATTGGCTATGAAATTAGCTAAATTGAATAGGTATGTTTAATAATATGCTTAGTATAATGTATGATCTTATAACTCGGTTTGGTATTGAGATAAAGGTTAGATGTATGGTTGGATTTTGGTATGTGTTAAATTGGTCAATCAAAGATTAAATGATATGTGATTGCCAAATGTGATTGTTAAGTGAATAATATTAGTTAAGTACTTAAGCAAATCTATTGTTTTACTTAAGCTTAAGAGCAAAGAGGATCAAAGTCGGATAGGGGAAAAGAGAATGTAAACGAATAGCCGTGGACATCTAATCGTCGACCACTTCCGAGGTAAGTTTTAAGTGATTAAACGTTGAGTAAATTCAATCATAATAGGACATAATGAGTTGATTTAATAAGATATGATGTGGCCATGATATGTCTTAAACTCAAATGGTAAGTTCATATGTGTTTGGACTTGGAAAGTTAAGAGCAAATTGTAATAATTTGCTTTGGACAGCAGCAGTAACGTGATTTTAGAAAATCACTATAAATTGTTGGTGTGGAGTTATAGGCTGAATAAAATATGTAATCAAGGCTTAATTAGTCTAGTTTCTTATAAAAGAGACCTTGTGAGTAAACAAATTTCCTATAAAGAGATATTTAAAGTTGTGTGAGACAGTGTCAGAATGACTCCGAAATCCCCTGTTCTATTTTTAGAAAATCATTATAAATTGTACAAAAATGGTTATAAGATAAAATTTATATGCTTAGACTCCTTAATGAGTCTAGTTTCAAATGAAATCAAATACAACACATTTTGAATTCTGTAAAATGAGAAATTTGATTCGTAGTGAAGAGTGGTCAGATTAGTCAAACAGTGAAACAGGGGAAACTTTAAGAAAAATCTAGTATTGATTGGCCAAATCTAAAACTCTGAAAATGGCATGTATAGGACTACCCTTTTGTAGTGGGTCATGGACCCTTTGGATTTGTATAATTTTGGATAGCCATGCGAAAATGGCTTATATATGTTTAAGCATAATGTTATAATTATTTGGTATGGATATGGTTATTGAGAGGTGTGGATATGCTTAACAAGGATTGGCCATGGGAATGGTTAATCACTAGCATAATTTGTGCTATTTATGCTAAAAGGGCTAGTTGAATCATGTAAACTATTAATAGGTAAAGTCTACCTTAAAGGCAGATGCTGACAGCAGCAGTGATGTAGATTTGGAAAATCAGTAAAAATAGTAGGAATATAATTAAATAGTGAATAAATTATTTAAATGAACCTTGATGAATCCACTTTCATATGGAAGAAACGAAACGGTCATATGAGTGGTATGTTAAGAGATAATTAGGTTTTCGTGAGACAGGGCCAGAACAGTTTCTGGATTCCCTGTTCCGACTTTGGAAATTCATTATAAATTAAACAGAGATAATTAGGAGTCATGCCATATATGTATAGATTCCTATTTGAGTCTAGTTTCTATAGAAACAAACGGCATCAGCATTGAAGCCCTGTACAGGGAGATATCCAAATCGTAATGCATGAAGGTCAGTGTAGTCGCACCCTGTAATAGGGGAGACTTTAACTAATAAACTGTACTAATTGGCCCGACCAAAAATTCTAGAAAGAAATATGTAGATGGACATATGAGTGTAGTTTCAGAGAAAAATTACGAAACTAATTTTCAAGTTTTAGAACTCAAGATATGATTTTTAAGGTGACAGTGACACAGTTAGCCAACTGCCTGGAAATTTTTAAATTGGACCGCAAAGAAGTGATTTAAGTCTGCAAACCCCTCGTGTCCGACTCCGGCGACGGACTCGGGTACGGGGTGTTACAGTTCAAATACCAAAAGTACTGATAGTGCGGGCAGATCTTCAACGATCTCTAACTCCTGTGGTTGCTGGATGACACTATAAGACAGAAGAGAGAAAATAAAGTAAGCTTATAGCTTAGTAAGTAAGTATATAAATAATAATTAAGGAATCTAATATGTTTACAAAATAACTCAAGTATATCTATTTTTAATTTCACTATTTACTCCAATTTGGTCAAGCTGTCTCTCTTGCGTCATGTTTACTGAATAAATCATAACTCGAGTTACGAAATTTGAAATTCAAATCCGTAAAATTTTTCTGAAAATAGACTCATATTACTTCTTACTAAAATATTTCTAGAATTTTTGGTCCAGCAAATTAGTATAGTTTATTAGTTAAAGTTTCCCCTATTATACAGCTCGACTGATCTGACCTTTGTTCACTACAAATTGATTTTATCCTAGTACAAAAATCACATAGCCATAAAATTTGTTTCTTTTAAATCTAGACTCAATAATGAATCTAGGAATATAAACTATATTTCTTAATTATTTTTGTACAATTTTTAATTATTTTTCAAAGTCAGAACAGGGGATCACATAGTCATTCTAAACAAGTCTCATAAAGATATAAATATCTCAAAATATAGGATTCCTTTACTTGATATGTTTCTTTTGCATGAAAATAGACTCATTAAGCTTTACTTTCATATCTCATTCAGCCCCTAATTAAATTTCTACTATTTTTAGTGAGTTTTAAAATTCACGTTACTGCAACTGTCCAAAACAGTTTTATTGCTAATTCACTGTTTCACACTTTCTTTGTATTAACCTCATTTTAACGTGCATATCACAATTCATTTTCACCACATTTTATACATTACAAGTATAGGTCCATGATTATAATGTCCCCATAAAATCATCCCGTTGAACACTTCGGATCAATTCTCGATACTTGGTGGTTTCAGCACATAGCTCCACCTATCATATTTCATGTAGTTCGGCTCTCTTGTACACATAGTGAACACATAGTGAACACTTAGTACTACCCATGTGACCTAGCCAGTTTATCTCGTAGCTCTCTTGTCTACATGGTGTCCTTCACTTGGAACCACACATGCGACCTAGCTACATTTATCCTCTCCCATAGCTCTCTTGTCTACATGGTATACATCTTGTATCACACATGTGACCTAGCTACCTTATAGTACCTCGTAGCTCTCTTTTACACATGATGTGCACTCAGCACCATACATGTGACCTAGCTACGTACCATCTTCATTATCCAATCTTTCCGAAGGTTCAACCGGGATTTTTCTCTCTATTACTTATTTCCATTCTTCCAATAGTCGATTATGATTCAAAATCAGCTAAAATATATAAAATATGCTGAAATATAAAAATGTAAATAAAGATAATGTATTATTTACATACAAACTTACCTCGGTGCAAAATATGGAAATTTTGCAATTTAGTCCAAAATATTTTCCTTCCCCCGTTCGAGGTCGATTCCATGCCTTTCTTGATCTATAACAACACATTTAGCTCATTTAACACTTATACTATCTATTTCAATCCAAAAATCATATTATGGAAAAATTACGTTTTTGCCCCCTAACTTTTACAAAATTATGATTTTACCCCTAGGCTCAGAAATTTAATTTCAGCCCTTATTCTTATGTTTTATGACATGCTGATCATTTTTCCCTTCTATGGAAACATCAAATTTTCACTCTAACACATAGTTATGAACAATAGGTATTTTTACCGATTATGCGGTTTTGCTCGTTTTCGCTAAAAATCGCTTAGAAAAGATCATTCTCCCAACTTCAAACATTCATATTCTACCATCAAACATCAAAATACAAGCATATAATTCATGGGTAAATTTTTAAACATAAACCCTAACTCGAAATAATGGTAGAAATAGGTAAACCAAGCTACGAGGATTTCAAAAATGTAAAGAACATTAAAAACGGAGCTTGAATGCACTTACTATTGAGCTTGAAAGCTTGGAAAAACCCTAGATATGGTGGGCATACAAGGTTCGGCCAAGGAGGAAGATGGATGGACAAAATTTTGGCTTATTTTTCCCATTTTATTTCTTTTAATTACTAAATGTCAAAAATACCCTTAAGGCCTTTCTTTAAAATTTTGTCCTATTCATGCCCATTTTTGTCCATATAAAGTATAATGGTCTAATTTCCATTTAAGGACCTCTACTTAAAACCCCCATTTCAATCAAGTACTTTATGAACTAGAACACACATTTTTCGCCTATTTCAATTTAGTCCTAAACATCAAATTAAACACCTAGTCATAAAATTTTCAACCTCGGATTCATGGTTTCGAAACCACTATTCTATTTTGGCCCTAAATCGGGCTGTTACAAAAATAATATCATGGAAAAATATTGTCTAATCAACTGCCCAGAGAGTTACTACCGTAACCTACCTCTTTCGATAGCCAGATTTTAAGCTAAAAATCTAAGTTACTGTATGTCTACAAGCCTCTAGATTAATAACTGGAATGAACATTTTTCTCTGCACAACTTGCAACATCTATGTCTAGATTGCTACAAATTTTTTGTCCAATATTCGCTTGCATCAAAAGATTCTAGATCTAGAATATTTAACCTTTTCAGAGTTAAAAATACATCTATGAACACAACATACAATTAGCTATGTCTATAGCTTGCATGCATGTATTTAAAATAGGCCTAAATTGGATAAAACAATGATAAACCGTAATTTATACATATTTTTACCCCATGTTTAACGCATTTTATGGATGATTTTCCATAAGAATTGGTGAACTCGATGCTCCCAATGCTTTAATTTCATGTTTTATACTTAGGAGAGCATAGGAGAGCGAAAGGAACGAGAAACGAGCCAAAAACAGAGAAAATGGGCCAAAGTACGAGATCAACACGGCCTGGACCTCCTCACACGGGTAGACCACACGGCCGTGTCAATCTGACAGAATTGGAGCATGACTCACACAGGTATAGCACACGCCCGTGCCATTCTAACAGGCTCGAACACGGCCTGAAGTAATCGCACACGGGCGTGTTACACGGGCATGTCCCTGCTGAGCCCAAGTTGAGTCTAATTCGGAAAATGTAGCACCCCAAACTCAGCCCAGACGTTATGGCCGAATCTGACATACCACATTGAAGTTAAAAACCCATGTTCCCTTTTTAGTGTTTTAAAAGTCGACTTTTGTTAAGCTAACCAAGTGAATGGAAGCTGGGCACCAGATAGGTATCCGTAACAGAGGAGGTGAGCCATGAAGGCTGCTTAAGTACCAAGCTCTTCGATTGGATCCAATCCTAGACATGCCCACATCCATTGCCACACTTGGTTATAAAAAATTGAAATTTCTTTAAGTGGTTATCTTTGGTAAATCGAATATTCGTGACGTCGTGTTATTTTAAAACAAGCATCATCTTGAAATCGCGCCCTAAGTCTAGCCCATTTGAATTATTATCCATCAATTTAAAGTTATTTAAAATAATATAATCCTAGAAAATCAAAGAAGAAAATAAAGTTAAAATGGCCTTATTACAACCCAAAAATTAAATAGTAATTAAAAATTGCTTAAGAAAACCAGTCTCTTTTTTAAACCCAAAAGCGTTCACCATGGCCACTCTGAATCCCCTCTGGCTCCAAGACACCGACATCAAAGCCCACCTGCAAGGTTAAAGAAGGGGTGAGTTTGGAAACTCAGTGTGTAAGGAAACCCATCCAAAGCCCAAGTCAGCTCAAGCCCATTGGGCCTAAGCCCATTCAGATAACAGTGATACTGGGCCAGAGCCCTTTTCAGATTAAATTAAACTGGGCCTTAGCCCCTTATTCAGATAACAGTATGGCCCATAGGCCCATTTCAAAATACATGCAACATCAATAAACATATGCAAGCCCATTTTGGGAGTCTACTTAACCCACCAACCGCTACACTCCACCCGTACCAGCCCTACACTCCATGTGGGGAATAGCTCAACTCACCCAGCCCTACACTCCACAGTTGCAGCCTTGCTGCTCAGTTAACAGTAAATTGAGGCAAAGCCTCCAGTACGTGGACAGGTCACTTTCAGTACTTCCTCCATCAATATCCCAATCCCATGCATCAGATAATAACAACAGGGTATGCATTAAATAACAACAGTCAAACATGCATTTAGGTCAATTTAACCCTAGGGGTATTCCGGTAATTTATCCCTAGGGGTAAAACTATAAATTTTCCACTTTTAAAGGTATTTCAGTAATTTATCTATTCTAGGGTTTTTCATGCATACTCCTACCTTTCACGTACTAACAGAATCAATTATCGAGGGTTCTTACCGAATTGGGCCCGTTGGCCCTTTATTCCAATTTTGGCCCAATAAGCCCAAAAATATCGAAGGCACAAAAATCATGCACTTTGTAGTCCAAACATTGTAGCTTACCAAAAACATTAATCGATTTACCTCACGAGCATTCGCACACTCGCAAATATACAAAATACCGGTTTTCGACATTTCAGCTTTTCGGCTTTTACCGATCTAGACTAAGAAAGGGTGTCAGTTACACACCTATTTTATGACGATTCGTTGACGAGATCCACGCTCGAAATACCTACAATTATATTACTACCACGTTAATCTACTACCGAAACGAACTATATAATAACTCCTTACTTTATTCGGCCATAACACCTTAGGCACTAGCAATCCTACCTTTGCCGAAGTTTGCGACTAGACTTAGATCCCATTGCTCCACTTGTCCAAGCCCTTGATCAGCAGCCTCTAGATCATATTATTATCAAGACAAAACAGTTATCACAACCCCTTAGGGCTACAGGTCCAAGTCGACAGCCTCCCTAACCTTTAGGGGTTTCGATTTTTCTAAGATACGAAATAAAGACTAGATTGAAAAGACTTACCACCGGTTCCTTCGGTCAATGATCCCAATTAATTTCTACTCAATTATGATGCCAATCTAAGCCCTCAAATGATAACAAAAGTCGAGCCTTCAGTGATCTCACTATTCGTCCAAGTCCCTAAGAGAGTGGGGTTTTCGGCTTTTGTTGAAGCTGTGTAAAGAAAGATGAAATAGGAGAGTTTTGCTATGTCTTGTCGACAGAACCTTGAGGTTTAGAGAACTAGATAATCGGTCAAGAATGATGGAAAATATAATAAAATTGGCTAGGAGAAATCGGCATAGAAGAAAGTATGGGTTTCGGGATTTCGACTTTCTATGGCAATGGCTATGAAGGTTTTAGAAATGTTTGAAGCAAAAGATGGAGATGCACAGGTGGTTAGAGAGATTCGACTATGGTGGAAAAGAAGAAAAAGAAAAAGTTGAAGAGAAGAGGAGAAAAGAAAGAAGAGGAGAATGGTTAGCAAACGGCACAACTTTCCCCCTAATGCCGAATTTATACTGCACTTATCCTAGCAAAATTTTGCCCCCCAAAAGAAACCCTTGGTCCGCCAACTCTTGCTCTTCAAGAGTCCACTATTCGACCATCACTACTCTCCCCAATCAGCTCCTAAATCCTCTCCCTTATCCCCTCATTACTCAATCCTTTGAGCAATTTAAACTCCTCCTGACAGTCTTTCACTTAGGTTCCATTACTTACCTTTTCTGCACATAAAAATTAATATCACTAGTTTGCTTACCTTGCTACTCGAACCTTAGCTCTCCTTGGTCATCCACACGCCACCTCTCAAAACCCCAAGTGACGCCACAAGCCAACTTACCACGGGCTTCCTTGTGTTTTATTTTACCCAATTAATACCTTAAAGGCCAGCTAACCAGAACCCCTTTTTCTATAGAATTAAAATTAACTAAAATTACTGGATTTTAACTTAAACTTGGGCCTTCTAAAGACCCACTAACCTGATTAAATCTCACAGAACACCAAAATTTAAAATTTTCCAACTCTCACAGAATTCTCGAAAATTGGGGCGTTACAACTCTGCCCCCTTTAAAAAAATTTTGGCCTCGAAATTTACCTGATCCAAATAGTTGAGGGTATTGTTGACGCATAGTCTCTTCTGATTCCAAGTAGCTTCTTCCCTTCCATGATTACGCCACAGCACTTTTACCAACGAAACCGACTTCCTTCTGAGAACTTTAACTTCTCGATCTAAAATTTGTATAGGCTCTTCCTCAGAGGTCAAATCAGTCCTTACTTCAATCTCCTCCACTGGCACAACATGCGAGGGATCCGATCGATATCCTCTTAACATAGACACATGAAAGACGTCATGGATTCTGTCCAACTCTGGTGGTAACTCTAACTGATACGTTACTGGCCCTACCCGCTTAATAACCCGATAAGGCCCTATAAACCGCGGACTCTATCTCTTTGCGCTTTAGATCCACATATGATTTCTGTCTATCAGATGCCTCCTTTAATCGATCTCTTATCAACTTAACCTTACTCTCGGTATCTGCCACCAACTTCGGTCCAAGCACTTGTCGTTCACCCAACTCTGTCCAACACGTAGGCATACGACATCTCCGCCCATAAAGTGCCTCATATGGAGCCATCTGAATACTTGCTTGGTAGCTGTTATTGTATGCAAACTCCGCCAATGGCAAATAGTCCTCCCAACTCCCACAAAAATTGATGATACAACCCCTTAACATATCCTCCAAAATCTGAATAACCCTCTCTGACTGTCCATCTGTCTGTGGGTGAAAGGCAGTACTGAAATCCAAGCGGGTACCTAATGCCTCCTGCAACTTCTTCCAGAACCGAGATGTAAACCTTGGGTCTCAATCGGAAATAATCGACACTGGCACTCTATGTAGTCGCACTATCTCTACCACATACAACCTAGCCAACTTTTGCAGGGAGTAATCAGTACGAACTGGTATGAAATAGACAAATTTTGTTAACCTATCCACCACTACCCACACAGAATCTTTCTTGGTGGGTGTCAAAGGTAGCCCACTCACAAAGTCCATAGTGACTCTCCCCCACTTCCACAAAGGAATTTTCACCGATTGTAGTAATCCAGAAGGAAATTGATGCTCAGCTTTCACTTGCTAGCATGTCAGACATTTCCCCACGAATTCTGTTACTTCTTATTTAAGCCCAAGCCACCAGTACAGTTCTCACAAGTCGTGATACAACTTATTCCCTCCAGGATGCATGGCACAAAGTCCCCCACGAGCTTCTTCCAATATTGGCTGTCTCAAGTCAGAGTCATTCTGAACACAAATTCTTCCTTGGAAGCATAAAACTCCTTCAGTATTCAGTCCAAAATCCTCATTCTCACCTTTCTCAACTTTCTGAAACCGAAGAACCAACGAATCATCCTTCAACTGTTTTTCTTTAATCTACTCAGTCCAAGTAGGCCTCACTTGCAATTCTGCTAACAGACTTCCATCGTCAAACAGACTCAAACGTGCAAACAAGGCTCTCAAATCAGAAACAACCCTTCGACTCAATGCATCAGCCACCACGTTAGCCTTACCTGGGTGGTACTCAATCGAACAGTCGTAATCTTTAAGCAACTCTACCCATCTTCGTTGCCTAAGGTTTAACTCCTTCTGAGTTAACAGATACTTTAGGCTCTTATGGTCTGTGTATATGATACACTTTTATCCATATAAGTAATGTCTCCAGATTTTCAACGCGAAGATCACTGCTGCTAGCTCTAAATTGTGCATAGGGTAGTTCGCTTCATGAGGCTTAAGCTGTCGCGAAGCATAAGCGACCACCTTACCCTCTTGCATCAGTACACATCCTAACCCCACATGCGATGCATCGCTGTACACAGTGAAGTCCTTCCCAGACTCCGATTGAATCAACACTGGTGCTTCAGTCAATACCTTTTGCAAATGGTCAAAAGCTTTTTACTGATTCTCAGTCCAGACAAATGTTACCCCTTTCCTTAACAGTTTCATCAATGGCGTAGCAATCAGAGAAAATCCTTCTACGAACCTTCGGTAGTAGCCTGCCAAACCCAGAAAACTCTGGATTTTCGATACTGATTTTGGTGGCTTCCATCCCAGAACTGCCTCAACTTTTCGAGGATCCACTCTAATTCCTTCAGTAGAAACCACATGACCTAGAAAAGCCACTTCTCGCAACCAAAATTCACACTTACTAAACTTTGCATACAGTTGCTTCTCTCTCAGCACTTGCAGCACAATACGTAGATGCTCCTCATGTTTCTCCTCGGTTTTCGAGTATACTAGAATATCATCGATGAAAAATACTACGAATCAGTCCAAGTAAGGTTGGAACATTCGATTCATCAGATCCATGAAAGCGGCAGGTGCGTTCGTCAACCCAAATGGCATAACCAGGAACTCGTAATGACCATATCGAGTCCTGAATGCTGTCTTATGAATATCCACTTCCTTTACCCTTAACTGATGGTATCCAGATCGAAGGTCAATCTTAGAAAATATCGAAGCTCCTCTAAGTTGGTTGAATAAATCATCAATCCTTGGCAGTGGGTATTTGTTCTTTATCGTCAGTTTGTTCAACTGGCGGTAATCAATGCACATGCGCATTGTCCCGTCCTTTTTCTTCACAAACAGGACTGGTGCTCCCCATTGAGACACAATAGGTCTAATGAAGCCTCTATCTAACAACTCTTGGATTTGAGCTTTCAGTTCCACTAACTTCTTCGGTGCCATTCTATAGGGTGCAATGGATACTGGAGCTGTTCCAGGCAACAAATCGATTCCAGACTTCACTTCCCGATTCAGAGGCAATCCAGGAAGCTCCTCTAGGAAAACATCTCAGAATTCCCTAATAGTCCTAATGGTATCCACAATCAGATCCCCAGTTTCAACTTGATTTACAAAAGCCAAGTACACCTCGCATCCCTTACGCATCAGTTTCTCAGCCCTTAAAGCTGATACCACATTGGACAAGTAATCTCTTCGTTCTTCAATAATCATTACCTCCTTATCCTCAATAGTCCTTAACACCATCCTCTTAGCTGCACAATCCAGTGTTGCCCTATGCCTGGTCAGCCAATCCATTCCTAAAATCAAATCGAATTCTCCGAAAGGTAACTCTATTAAGTCTCCACAGAAAATCCTACCTTGAGTCTCTAAAGGCACCTCCCTAAGGAGTTTCTCTACTTTAATTGAGTGACCTAACGGACTTATCACAGTTACCCAACACATAATCTCCTCAAAGTGAACACCCAATGCCCCAGAAATATCACATGTTACATATGAATGAGTTGACCCCACATCTATCAGAGCAGTATAGGGTACGTCAGAGATAAAAAATGTACCAGTTATGACATCAGGTGAGTCACCCTCCTCGCGGGGATGAGCAGCATATACCAAAGCTGGCTGACGAGCCTCAGTGTTAACAGCACCCCTACCAGGTGCCCCACATCCATGGCCATTTCCACCGTGACCTTGGCCACGACCCCTCGACGGCAGCGATCCACCTCGCGCTGGTTGGACGGGTTGCACAGCCCTTTGTTCAACCATATGAGCGTGAGCTGGCCTCCTAGGGCAATCCCTGATCTTATGTTCCTTTGATCCACAATGAAGACAAGCCCCATAACGTTTCCAACATTCCCCCAGATGCATTCTACCACAATCTCCACAAGTTTGTGGTCTAACAGTGTTCACCGGAACCGCTCGAACTGGTTCCTCTATCCTAGCTCTCTTAAAATTCCGGTTTGTAGCACCAGTTGGTCCAGCATCTCTCCTGAATCAGTTTTGATCCCTGTCGCGGTTCCTTCGTTCAGCTTGCTTCACCTCTTCGGCTATCTTAGCCTTTTCTACCAGTGCAGCAAAATCGCACTCTCTCTGCGGAGCTATGAGCACCCTTAGCTCATCCCTAAGGCCATCTTCAAAGCAAACACTGCACTCGTATTCGGTAGAGACAATACCACTAGCATACTAGTTCAATCGCAGAAACTCTGCCTCATATTCAGCAACGGTCTTACCGCCCTGAGTCATGTTCAGGAATTCCTTTCTTCATGCATCCACATAGCCAGCTCTGACATACTTCACCTTGAAGGACTGCTTAAGCAACTCCCAAGTTACCCTCACAGCTGGGGTACCCTCACTCACAGTGATCCACCACTGATATGCCTCGTCCCGCAGTAAGGACACCTCCCCTTTTAACTTTTGCTCCACTGTGTAGTCTAGGTTATCCATAATTCGCTCCGTGGCTTCCAGCTAGTACTCAGCCACATTTGGGGCTACTCTAGATATACCCCTAAAGACCTCCGCTCTGTTGGCCCGGAGTCGCTCAGAAATGGACCCCCTATTCATTTGCCTGATATTAGCTTTGACCACCCTTTCCAAAACTCTTAACATGGCTTGGGACAGAGCGTCATCCCCCGCGGGCTGATCATATGGACCGTTCTCATCCACCAGTGGTGATCGTGCTACCCCAGCGGGTATGTGTTCAGAAGACGAAGATCCAGCTTGAGTACTACCTCGGCCTCGACCACGGCCTCTTCCTCAAGTAGCTCTCGTACTCATATCGATTTATCTGATTACAAATTTTATGCAGTTAGTTTACTGTTTCCACTGTTTATTATAGAATATCTTATGAACAGATAAGGTTTCAGAGTTGTTCTCACGTAACCATAGTTTAGCTACTGTCTCGGTTTCCTAGGGCTTAGTTTACCCTACAGTCTCAGTTTCGTAGTCTTTACGCTACATTATCCATAGTACTATCTCTAAGGTCTAGTACTAACTATAGTACAGTTCAGTGTGCCACCTCATCGGTTTTCAGATAAACTTAAAAGATTTAGGCTTTTTGAAATCCATTTTTCAAACATTTGATTTAAAAAAACAAGTTCGGAGATTATCTCCTCTAAACAGAAAATTTATTTTCAAAAGTCAGGTTTTTCCAAAAATACCCTTTTTGGCATAAAGTTTTGAAAACCCCTTTTTGGACCCGATCCATGACCGAGTTGTTGCAACCAGGCTCTGATACTACTAGATGTAGCACCCCAAGCCTGGCCCAGACGTTATGGTCGAATCCGACATGCCACATTGAAGTTAAAAACCAATGTTCCCTTTTTAGTGTTTTAAAAGTTGACTTTTGTTAAGCTAACCGAGTGAATGGAAGCTGGGCACCAGGTAGGTATCCGTAACAGAGGAGGTGAGCCATGAAGGCTGCTTAAGTACTAAGCTCTTCGATTGGATCCAATCCTAGACATGCCCACATCCATTGCCACACTTGGTTATAACAAATTGAAATTTCTTTGAATGGTTATCTTTGGTAAATCGAATATTCGTGACGTCGTGTTATTTTAAAACAAGCATCGTTTTGAAATCGCGCCCTAAGTCTAGCCCATTTGAATTATTATCCATCAATTTAAAGTTATTTAAAATAATATAATCCCAGAAAATCAAAGAAGAAAATAAAGTTAAAATGGCCTTATTACAACCCAAAAATTAAATAGTAATTAAAAATAGCTTAAGAAAACCAGTCTCTTTTTTAAACCCAAAAGCGTTCACCATGGCCACTCTGAATCCCCTCCGGCTCCAAGACACCCACATCAAGGCCCACCTACAAGGTTAAAGAAGGGGTGAGTTTGGAAACTCAGTGTGTAAGGAAACCCATCCAAAGCCCAAGTCAGCTCAAGCCCATTGGGCCTAAGCCCATTCAGATAACAGTGATACTGGGCCAGAGCCCTTTTCAGATTACGTTAAACTGGGCTTTAGGCCCTTATTCAGATAACAGTATGGCCCATAGGTCCATTTCAAAATACATGCAACATCAATAAACATATGCAAGCCCATTTGGGGGGTCTACTCAACCCACCAACCGCTGCACTCTATCCGTACCAGCCCTACACTCCATGTAGGGAATAGCTCAACCCACCCACCCCTACACTCCACAGTTGTAGCCTTGCTGCTCAGTTAACAGTAAATTGAGGCAAAGCCTCCAGTACGTGGACAGGCCACTTTCAGTACTTCCTCCATCAATATCCCAGTCCCATGTATTAGATAATAACAACATGGTATGCAGTAAATAACAATAGTCAAGCATGCATTTAGGTCAATTTAACCCCATGGGTATTTCGGTAATTTATCCCTAGGGGTAAAACTATAAATTTTCCACTTTTAAAGGTATTTCAGTAATTTATCTATTCTAGGGTTTTTCATGCATACTCCTACCTTTCACGTACTAACAGAATCACTTACCGAGAGTTCTTACCGAATTGGGCCCGTTGGCCCTTTATTCCAATTTTGGCCCAATAAGCCCAAAAATATCGAGGGCACAGAAATCATGCACTTTGCAGTCCAAACATTGCAGCTTACCAAAAACATTAATCGATTTACCTCACGAGCATTCGCATACTCGCAAATCTATAAAATACCGATTTTCAGCATTTCAGCTTTTCGGCTTTTGCCAATCTAGACTAATAAAGGGTGTCAGTTACACACCTATTTTTTGACGATTCATTAACAAGATCCACGCTCGAACTACCTACGATTATATTACTACCACGTTAATCTACTACCGAAATGAACTACATAATAACTCCTTACCTTATTCGGCCATAACACCTTAGGCACTAACAATCCTACCTTTGCCGAAGTTTGTGACTAGACTTAGATCCCATTGCTCCACTTGCCCAAGCCCTTGATCAGCAGCCTCTAGATCATATTATTATCAAGACAAAATAGTTATCACAACCTCTTAGGGCTACAAGTCCAAGTCGACAGCCTCTCTAACCTTTAGGGGTTTCGATTTTTTCTAAAATACGAAATAAAGACTAGATTGAAAAGACTTACCACCGGTTCCTTTGGTCAATGATCCCAATTAATTTCTACTCAATTCTGATGCCGATCTAAGCCTTCAAATGATAACAAACATTGAGCCTTCAGTGATCTCACTATTCGTCCAAGTCCCTAAGAGAGTGGGGTTTTCGGCTTTTGTTGAAGCTGTGTAAAGAAAGATGAAATAGGAGGGTTTTGCTATGGTCTTGTCGACAGAACCTTGAGGTTTAGAGAACTAGAGAATCGGTGAAGAATGATGGAAAAGATAATAAAATTGGCTAGGAGAAATCGGCACAGAAGAAAGTATGGGTTTCGGGATTTCAGCTTTTTATGGCAATGGCTATGAAGGTTTTAGAAACGTTTGAAGCAAAAGATGGAGATGCACAGGTGGTTAGAGAGATTCGGCTATGGAGGAAAAGAAGAAAAAGAAAAAGTTGAAGAGAAGAAGAGAAAAGAAAGAAGAGGAGAATGGTCAGCAAATGGCACAACTTTCCCCCTAATATCGAATTTATACTAGCACTTATCCTAGCTGAATTTTGCCCCCCCAAAAGAAACCCTTGGCCGGCCAACTCTTGCTCCTCAAGAGTCCACTATTCGACCATCACTACTCTCCCCAATCAGCTCCTAAATCCTCTCTCTTATCCTCTCCTTACTCAATCCCTTGAGCAATTTAAACTCCTCCTGACAGTCTTTCACTTAGGTTCCATTACTTAACTTTTCTTCACATAAAAATTAATATCACTAGTTTGCTTACCTTGCGACTCGAACCTTAGCTCTCCTTGGTCATCCACACGCCACCTCTCAAACCCCCAAGTGACGCCACAAGCCAACTTACCACGGGCTTCCTTGTGTTTTATTTTACCCAATTAATACCTTAAAGGCCAGCTAACCAGAACCCCTTTTTCTATAGAATTAAAATTAACTAAAATTACCGGATCTTAACTTAAACTTGGGCCTTCTAGAGGCCCACTAACCTGATTAAATCTACGCCAAGCAGACAGAACACCAAAATTTAAAATTTACCAACTCTCACAGAATTGCCAAAAATTGGGGCGTTACAGAAAAGGCTAATTTTGTGAGCCTCTAGGCATTCCAAAGCCTATAAATACACCCTAGAGGAAGAAAAAAAGAGAGACGGAGAAGAGGGGGTAAGGAATTACTCCAAGGAAGCCGATTGATCCATCTCAGAAGCCGAATTCATCATCAAGACTAAAGATCTCTCCTTAATTTCCCTTTAGGAGTTTTGAGTTTTCTTTATGTTTTGTATTCTTTATTCTTCTGAGATGTTTTCTTATTTAGTTATGAACTAAAACCCCTAAATACCTAAGGGGAATGAAACCTAAGACAAATCTTGTTATTATTTTCTGAATCGTATGATAAATATTTAACTTGTTTTTAATTATGTGCTCTTAATTCTTGTTTTGATATCCCAGGATATTGATTCAAGACATGCTCTTATTCAGAGGAGGAATAGACCCTGTGTAAGAGTACTTTTGTCATAATTAAGTGGAGTTGATTGCGCGACTAGAAATAGGGTGACAAGATTTTGCCGGATTAGGGTGAAACCTAATAAAGGGATCCATAGATCGAGTTAATACAACCCTAGAGTGTTAATTACAGAAAAGTCTCGGTTATTCAATCTAGGGATTAGACGTTATTAGTCTTGAATAGGGATAATAACATAACTTAGGGATCTCTACGGAACAAGTTGAATGAATAAATCGTCCGATTCAGAGCCAGAATAACAAGTAAAGTCTAGTTGGATTTTTCCTTAGGTATTGTCTTCATTCAATCGATTTTCCCAAAAACAATTCCCCAATTCTTTTCTCTGTGAGTTCTTAGTTTATATAATTAGTTAATTAAAATAAAACCTCTTTATTCTTAGGCTAGATAATAAAAAGACAGTCATTACTAGTACTTTTAGTCCCTTTGGGTTCGACAATCCGGTCTTGCTAAAACTGAACTACTGTTCGATAGGTACACTTGCCTACATCGCGATAATAGTTAGTTCAAGAACGAGTAATTATAAATATTTAAAACCTAGCACGAAACCTAGCGATCAAGTTTTTAGTGCTGTTGCCGGGGAGCTAAAATATTAGGAACACTCAATTTTTATTACTTTAGCCATTTATTTTTCTTGCAATTTAATTTAATTTAATTATTATTTATTAAATTCCTTTTTCTTTCTCTTGGCAGGTTTTCATAGTTTATGGCTAGAACAAACCCATTAGGACCATTACTGTTTGACAAAGAAATCGATTGCACAGTTCGTATAAACCAAAGAGAAATAAGGCAAAGCTTAAGATACATGGAGAATGAGCAAGAAGGCGATACTCAACCCCCAACCGAAGAGATGGCTAAAAACCAAGGTAATCAGCTACCTCCTGCAATTGCGGTTAATCAAAATACAGCTCCACACACTATGTATGACTATGCTAAACCTTCTTTAACAGGAACTGAGTCAAGTATAGTAAGACCTACTATTGCTGCGAATAATTTTTAACTGAAACCTAACACAATTCAGATGATACAGTAGTTTGTTTAGTTTTATGGTTTACAGGATGAGAATCCCAACACTCACTTGGCAAATTTTCTAGAATTTTGCTACACTTTTAAAATTAATGGCATTTCTGATGATGCCATTCACCTTCAGTTATTCCCTTTTTCACTGAGAAACAAAGCTAAACAGTGGTTAAACTCGTTACCACGAGGGTCTATCACTACTTGGGAATAAATGACTGAAACATTTCTACTAAAATATTTTCTGCCAGCTAAAACGGCTAAGTTACGTAATGATATCTCTTCTTTTGTGCAGATGGACTTAAAAACACTTTACGATGCATGGGAGAGATACAAGGATCTATTGCGAAGGTGCCCTCACCATGGGTTACCTCTATGGTTGGAAGTTCAAATGTTTTACAATGGTGTGAATCCCTCGACAAGGCAGATGATTGACGCAGCTACTGGAGGAACTATCAACAACAAAACACCTGAAGAGGCTTATGAATTCATTGAAGAAATGTCACTGAATAATTATCAGTGGCAAGTCATGAGGACTAAGCCAATAAAAACAGCCGGCGTTTATAACATCGACTCAGTTACTATGCTGTCAAATCAGGTAGAACTTCTTAATAAAAAGATTGATGGTTTACTTGGTTCTACGCAGGTACATCCAATAATGAGGTGTGACTCAAGTGGAGGAGGTGTGCATACAGAATATCAATCCTTCAATCCTACAACTGAAGAGGAACAAGTCAACTATATGGGTAACAATAACTTTAGATCTCAAAATAACCCATACAGTAATACTTATAATGCAGGTTGGAGGAACCACCCAAATTTCTCCTGGGGTGGTCAAGGGAATCAAAAGCCATAAAATCCTTAGGGTTTTCAACAGCCACCTTATCAACAAGAGAAGAAACTGAACCTTTAGGAGATGCTCTCAAAATTCATATTAGTGTTAGAAACCCATTTCCATAATACTGAGACAGCAATTAAAAATCAACAAGCATCGATCCAAGGGCTCGAAACTCAGATAGGCTAGCTATCCAAACTAATCTCTGAACGACCACAAGGTAGCTTGCCAAGTAATACTAAACCTAACCTAAGGGAACACCTCAACGCAATTAGTACTCAAGATAAGGAAGGATTCATTGCGCCTGAGCCAGAATTGATGCAAGAAACTGTGGTGAGCAAAGGTAAAAGTGAGGTAAGTCATAACAAAACGGTGAGTAAAGAATATAAACCTCGTGTATCATATCCTAACGAGACAAGGAAAGATCGCTCAGACGAACAATTCGATAAATTCCTTAAACTTTTAAAAAAATTACATATTAACTTACCGTTTATTGAAGCTCTGTCGCAGATGCTGAATGCAATGAAATTTTTAAAAGAGCTTTTAGTAAATAAGCAGAAGTTGGACGAAGCGTCGCATGTGGAGCTAAACGCAGGCTGCTCAGCTATTCTACAGAATAAGCTACCCCACAAATTGAAAGATCCAGGGAGTTTTACAATTCCTTGCTTAATTGGTAGTTTAGATATAAATCATGCATTAGCTGATTTAGGGGATAGTATTAACGTCATGCCTTACAAAATGTTTAAGCAACTAGGTCTTAGGAAACCTAAACAAACTAGGATGAGCATTCAATTGGCAGATAAAACTATAAGATTTCCTAGGGGTATTATTGAAGATGTACTAGTGAAGGTAGATAAGTTCATATTTCCCTTTGATTTCATTGTTCTAGACATAGAGGAGGATAATAACACCCCTTTGATTTTAGAGAGGCCCTTTTTAGCAACTGCTAAAAGAATTATTGATGTTGGCACAGGTGAGATTACACTTCGTATGGGAGACGAAATGATCACCTTTCAAGCTCGTAATTCTAGCATCACATCAAACATTGAAGGAATTAGTCCACACCAATGTACTAAAACTGACAATATGACTATGTAGAAATTGAACTTCAAAGAAGTTCATGAGCCATGTTCCAGAAATGGTAGAGGACACATTCATGAAGAACGAAGGCTAGAGATAGAGGAGCTAGACGAATGACGAGCACATAAACTGAGAACACGTGATAAATCGAAACTACACCAAAACGAGCTCGATACCTCTCCAAATCAACTTAAGGTTGGTGATAAAGTCTTACTAGATGCCGCAGATCCCCACATTGTCACTACCTCACCGAATGAGGAAATCCCTCTTAAGGTACTCAGTATTTTTCCATTTGGTACGGCAGAGGTGAGTCATCCCAGGTTCGACACTTTTAAGGTAAACAACACCCGTGTAAAACCTTATTTTGATGAGACTGATAGCAGGAATGAGGAGTATAAACTCCTCGAACCACCATGAGGATACAACGGAGAGGTAAGTCGACCTTAGACTATAAATAAGCCCTTCTCGGGAGGCAACACTAGCACTAACATTATTAATTTCTTTAAATTTTGGCATTTAACTCCTAACCTACTAATAGAGATCTTGAATATAGGTGTTTCCACAGAGACACAGCCAAGCACACGGGCGTGCTTAAGGCCATGTGAAAATAGGGAAAAAGATTTCCCCAACAGGGGCTATGATAAAATGCCACTGCCGTTCGACATGGCCATGGTCGAGCCTGCCAAAACAACACGGGCATGCGACACGCCTGTGTGGAAGACTCGTGGTTGAAACTGAGAAACTAGCACGGAAGTGCGACATGCCCGTGTCTAACACCCGGGGTTGAACCTGTTGAAATAACACAGGCGTGGGGATTGAACACACAGGTGTGGGAGAAGTGAACGAAGCTAGACACAACCGTGCAACATGGCTATGTGAACCCACACACCCGAGGAACACGGGCGTGTACTAAATGTTAGACGCGCCCAAATTTGAAATTCGCGAATCACACGGGCTGAAATTAGGGGACACGGGCGTGTGCCATGGTCGTGTGCCCCAAAATCTATATATACCCTGCACTATTCACTTTCTTCCCCATTCATAAACCCTAACCCTAGCCGCTGCAACTCCACACGGCCCCCTGCCATGCCTGTGCACCGCCTTCAACTTCGTTTTTGACACCCAATCTCTCTCCCTTAGCATTTGTTTACTCTCTTCACTTCTATTTTACTTATTACTAATGCTTATTATTACAATAATTTCCATTTGTTTTGAACTATCTTCCATTTCTGTTCATTACTTTATCATTTAGTTTGCATTTTTAGTTAGTTATTATACATTGCATGTTAAATCAAGTGATTAGGAAACTTCATACCCATGATTTTACCATGCTCATTCTCATGATATTCCCATGCCAATATCTCTTATGTAATTTGTATTGTTCAATTATTTCTTATACATTTCATGTTGTTAGGAAAGGTTCATTCTTTTACACATGCCATTACTACATACAATGAAAAAGTCACGAAATTATTATATTAGTTATGTTTGGTTGTGGCTGAAAGTCTGCTTTTTAGTTGGAAATTGTATTCCTTTTACTTCGACCACTCATCAAGATGACTTGATGATTCTAATCGCAGGTACCATGTCATCGTCAAGAGGAAAGAAAATCGTCGTACCTGCTTCGAAAAAGAGGAAGGGAGCGTCCTCTTCCGCGGGCCCAATTGCAAAAATGCGTCACCCTCTTCTACAGTTTCCCCAGGGGCCCCAAGAAGAACTGTTCCAAATACTTTGGGCTCGACCCTTAATTGCGGGCCGCTACATCGACTGGGCTACCGTAGAACAAGTCTAGATGGCTGATG
Source organism: Gossypium hirsutum (assembly GCF_007990345.1). Taxonomy (NCBI): domain Eukaryota; kingdom Viridiplantae; phylum Streptophyta; class Magnoliopsida; order Malvales; family Malvaceae; genus Gossypium; species Gossypium hirsutum. The sequence goes on from NC_053435.1 coordinate 69,078,602, forward strand.
CGATTTGGGCTCTCCTAACCATCGACCCTTGGGAGCTATTTTTCAGGATTATCGAGCCGACATTCCTCGAGCTTACAATGGAACTATGCTCAACGTTCTATCTCTAGACCGTAATGACAAGGTATGATGATCCCGGCACGGTCTAGTTTCGCCTAGGTGGATTAATCCGCCAGCTAAGCGTCCCAGAGTTCAGTGCTGCTCTAGCCCTATATACGAAGGGGTTTCGAGAGGAGAATGAACTACATGCTCTTAGTCGCCAGATACATTTCTCTACCTCGAAGTGCTGGCACACTTTGGCCCCTAGCACGTCCTCGTACAAACCTAGCCGCTCTAAGGCATCAGTTCTCCCACCATCCCTGAGGTACTTAAACGCTATTTTAGCTCACACAGTTACAAGGAGGCGAGAGAGCACTGGCGTCGTCAACACCCACAACGTCTACTTCTTACGGTGCATGTCGCAAGGGCACATCATCGACCTTGCCTATTTCATCGCCCTTGCGATTCAGCACCAGACAGAGCGGCATTGGAAGGGGGTCATCTCCACTGGCCCCTACATGATTAGGCTGGCATGACACTTTGGGCTCCTCAACACCGCGACCCAAGAATCATCCCTCACTCTCATCGGCCAGATGTCTCCATAAGGCATCTCGAGCATGCTTAGCATGAGGATGATCGAGAGGCGTCGAGGAACCTACACTCCCCAGTATCGTCTCGCCCAATCTACTAAGGAGGAGGCCTATTAGGACATTCCTGTTGATGTCCCCTCACAGAACGAGGACCCACTGACTCAGCCACCACTACCTTCTCGTCCAGTTCATGCGGCAGCTTCATATGCTGACATCTCTGAGCACCTCACCCGATTCGAGCAGTAGTGTTTTCAACGATTTGAGAACATTAATGCTACTCTACAGCAGATTTGTCAGCACCTCCACATCTCATCGCTAGTCCCACCTCGTGATTTTATCCCCTAAAAATTTCCTGATATCCCCTAAAAATTTCCTGATTTTATCACAGTTATATAGAGCTCTTAAGCTTATCATCACATAGGAACTAAAACTTTACCGGGAAAGGTTCCCCACGACTACCATGTCCTGCTCGACCACGACCATAGCTACCACTAGATATAATATTCTTTTGGCGCAGGACTTATGGACTAATGAACCTCTACGACCGCCGGAGTATCCTCCTCCACTCTCGAACCAATTACTCTCCAAAACTCTAGTTCGAGGAATTCATCATACAGGAAATTTCACTTCTCTCCCTATCTTATTTTTATTTTATAATACCTATCTTTGTACATTGAGCGCAATGTACATCTTAAGTGTGGGGGGAGGCATTCATTTCATTATCAGAAAAATCCCTGAATGACTGCCTTGTTCTCTTGAAAAGCTCTCATATCATATTTAGGATAAATTTTGATTGGTTTATGATTTTGATTGATATATCTTGAATTAAAACATAGGGACTTATGCATTGACTATTTAAACTTTAAGACATAGAGAATCAACCATGATAAGTTGATTTTTAAGAATTTAAAATTATAGGTTGTTTCTCCAAGTCTAGGTATTACTTTGAATTGGAATTCACGAGTCTAAACATCAAAAAGCCATAATTTTTGTGAGATTTTTGAGCCTTTTGAGCATCTATTAATTATTTCATGCTCACTTTCATTATTGCTTTGAGTGCGTCAGTATTGAACTGCTATTCTAGAACTTGCTTGATTATGCATGTCGAGACCATACCATTTGATTTGATATGTCAAAATGATTAAGGCACTTAGGATTAACCCACTCATGCCATGAAAAGCTTACCTCCACGATTAACCCCTAGTAAACCCCCTTGAACCTAACAAGCCATTTCTTGTATTACCTTTAATATTAACCTTTTACCCATTATTGTTGAAATCCTTAAATTAATCCCTATTTTTTGTCGAGATTTGAGTTGAATGGATTGCCTAGCTATGTTTTGTTCTTGATAGTTAGTCTATATTATTTTAACTTGTTCTTAAAGAAAAGAAAAAAAAAGAAAAAGAAAAAAAAACTATGTATACATATCTGTAATTTCATTTTCTGAGAAGAAGCTCTATTGTATGCAAGTAAAGATTAACTCATTTTCTAGTTAGGTAATTTTCAATTCAATCTCGATTCTAACCATTTCTTTCATCTTGTAACCACACCCCCTAACCAAGCCTCGTTACAACCCTCTAAAGACCTTTTGATTGATGTATCATTTTAAATTATAGTGGTGGAGATTTGATTTTCATGCAAGCCTATGGTAATGACTTTTCATTATTGACTATTGAGTGCTTCATTTATTGTCCTGAAACACCTCGAGTGATTTGAGTGAATCTTTAGTGAGGATGTGAAACTCTGTGATATTCTAAATCAAAGGTAATTACTTAGATGCGGAGAGACACCTATGTTTGCATGATTAAATACTCAACTTGGAATGTTTGAAACTTTTATGTTCTTTTAGTTGAATTCTCAATGTATAATTATCTATGGATTATTTTGAGATATTATCGATAAGAATTATAAGTTGAGGAGAAATTATTTTGATTATGAGTTGAGAATTTTGCTTCAGGACAAGCAAATGCTTAAGTGTGGGGGTATTTGATAAACTGTGATTTATACATATTTTTACCCCATGTTTAACACATTTTATGGATGATTTTCCATAAGAATTGGTGAATTCGATGATCCTAATATTTTAATTTCATGTTTTATACTTAGGAGAGCATAGGAGAGCGAAAGGAACGAGAAACAGGCCAAAATAGAGAAAATGGGCCAAAGTACAAGATTAACACGGCCTAGACCTCCTCACACGGGCAGACCACACGGCCGTGAAAATCTGGTAGAATTGGAGCATGACTCACACGGGTATAGCACACACCCGTGCCATTCTAACAGGCTCAAACACGGCCTGAAGTAATCGCACACGGGCGTGTCATACGGGTATGTCCCTGCTGAGCCCAATTTGAGTCCAATTCGGATAAGGCTAATTTTGAAGGCCTCTAGATATTCCAAAGCCTATAAATACACCCTAGAGGAGGAAGAAAAGAGAGACAGAGAAAAGGGGGATTCATCATCAAGACTAAAGGGGATTCATCATCAAGACTAAAGATCTCTCCTCAATTACCCTTCAGGAGTTTTTGGTTTCTTTTCTGTTTTGTATTATTTATTCTTCTAAGATGTTTTCTTATTTATTTATGAACTAAAACCCTTAAATACCTAAGGGGAATGAAACCTAAGACGAATCTTGTTATTATTTTCTAAATCGTATGATAAATATTTAACTTGTTCTTAATGATGTGTTTTTAATTCTTGTTTTGATATCCCAGGATACTGATTTAAGACATGCTCTTATTCAGAGGAGGAATAGACCCTGTGTAAGAGTACTTTTGTCATAATTAAGTGGAGTTGATTGCGCGCCTAGAAATAGGGTGACAAGATTTTTCCAGATTAGGGTGAAACCTAATAAGGGGATCCATAGATCGAGTTAATGCAATCCTAGAGTGTTAATTAGAGAAGAGTCTCGGTTATTCAATCTAGGGATTAGACGTTATTAGTCTTGAATAGGGATAATAACATAACTTAGGGATCTCTACGGAACAAGTTGAATGAATAAATCGTCCGATTCGGAGCCAGAATAACAAGTAAAGTCTAGGTGGATTTTTCCTTAGGTATTGTCTTCATTCAAACGATTTTCCCAAAAGCAATTCCCCAATTCTTTTCTCTGTGAGTTCTTAGTTTATATAATTAGTTAATTAAAATAAAACCTCTTTATTCTTAGGCTAGATAATAAAAAAAAAGTCATTACTAGTACTTTTAGTTCCTTTGGGTTCAACAATCCAGTCTTGCTAAAACTATACTACTGTTCGATAGATACACTTGCCTACATCGCGATAAGAGTTAGTTCAAGAACGAGTAATTATAAATATTTAAAACCTATCACGAAACCTTGAGATCAAGTTTTTGGCGCTGTTGCCGGGGAACTGAAATCTTAGGAACACTCAATTTTTATTACTTTAGCCATTTATTTTTCTTACAATTTAATTTAATTTTATTATTATTTATTAAATTCCTTTTTCTTTCTATTGATAGGTTTTCATAGTTTATGACTAGAAGAAACCCGTCCTGACCATTACTATTTGACGAAGAAATCGATTGCACAGTTCGTAGAAACCAAAGAGAAATAAGGCGAAGCTTAAGATACACGGAGAACGAGCAAGAAGACGATACTCAACTTCCAACCGAAGAGATGGCTAAAAACAAGACAATCAGCTGCCTCTTGCAATTGCAGTTAATCAAAATCCTGCTCCACACACTATGTATGACTATGCTAAACCTTCTTTAACAGGATCTAAAGTATAGTTAGACCTACTATTACAAATAATGACCATTGTTTCACAATCCAAGCTTTATATGCAATGTTCTAAAAATATACTAAAAATGAAAATGTAGTTACTTAATTACAACCAATTAATTTTATTTAGAGGCTTTAATATAACTCTTTGTGTGAGTGGATTGCTATCACACCCCCAAACCTGAATTATTGCTTGTCCTTAAGCAAATATTGTTTAAATATGCATGAATGCATGGAATTTCCAAAACAATCAGCCACCAAATGTATTGCCAAATCGTAATAAACATACTGTGTACCTCTATTCTCAGCAGTCTTTTACTAAACCAAAGAAAAAAAATGCTTACAATTGTTGTAAACCTATTTAGCAAATGTAGTGTAGAAAATGGTTGCTAAAGGTAAAATTTTCTAAATATTTCAGCAATTAAAACTATAGCAGATCTCTCTAAATATACTTAGGTTTTCTCTTTCCTAAACTTAGGTTTTTAGGCAATTATTCAATTTTCAACACAAAATTTCCTTAGGAATTCACACTGTCATATGGTTATATACTTGACAACTTCAATGAAGCATACATTAAACTACCACGTATTATATCATGTCACAATTTGAATATAAATCACTCATGAAACAAAATCTTTTAACTAAAAAGATGGATGGAACAGATAACTACCTTCTTAGCAATTTAGCCTCAAGATTTAGTAGAGTGTCCCTAGAATATGTATAGATATATTGTTTTAACAAACACTCATATTTGAACTCATTTTTTTGGTCAACAATATAATGGGGCAAACAAAATATTACCAACCTACTCAACTGGTTTAAACATTGGAGTATTCATATTATTTTACCATGACAAAATTTTAACCTATTATTAAACTGAAATTAGGTCAAGAACTCCTAAATTTATTCAAAGAATGTTATTATAACCTAATTGCATTTATATTTCAATTATTCTACTTTTAGAAATTTATTTTAAATAACTGCCCTATGCTAAACATGCCTAAACAACTATCACCATATTTTCTAAGTTTACAAAGAAGAGTTATTATCCTCATTGAACATCATTGATAACTATATACTCATATAATCTGATAGTTAAATGGTAGTTGAACATTATCAAAATGCAGTATATATGCTAATGCAATATATATGAACAACACACCCCCAAACCTAAGGGATGCATTGTCCTGAATACAAATGACAAATTACAATTAATAAAAGCTACATGAATGTAGGAAACAGATAAAAACTAAAATGAAGGGTCATGAAAATATAAAAACCAAATCTTGAAGGGGACAGAAATTGCTTCACTTAGGCTAGGTGGATTTCTTTCCATCTCTCTTATAACTTTGCGGTCTGTCTTGGTCATCATTGTCAGCTTGAATGGTTTTACCAATAGCCTTCTTAAATCTTTTTCTCTTAAGCTGGTTGATGGACACCTCTTCCTCTTCATCATCAGAATTGGACTTTGTGATTTCATCAATTAGTTGATGAACCACATGTTCTTAGACAATCATAGAGGCCTTGGACTATGGTGTAGGTGCGATAGTTTGAGTGGTATCCCTTTCATCATCATCAGATTCAATGTGGACAGATTCTGTCCTGGCTTCATCTTGTTCTAGGTCTTGGTTGTGCATGGGGGTAGTAGTAGGTTCTTCATCTTCTGCTTCAGGATTTAATAGTAATTCCTTAGGAAAAAAAGGAAATGGTAGCATTGGGCGTGAAAAATTCTTCTGTAGGGATTTACGAATGGCAATATCACATTGACGGACATATCCCGAAAGATGGCCATTTCCTCTTGAGCTTCACCAAAGTCAGTGAAAAACATTTTTTGATATTTTTCCAACACAAAAATCTACATTTTCAAACCTTCTACATCTTCAATTATTCACTGCTCAAACTCAGTGTTAGAATCGAGGGGGCAGCAGAAGCAGTCCTAAGGGGAGAAGATGGAGGTGTGCCAATTTGCCTTGGCATTTCCTTGTCAGCTAGTTTCTGTGCAATGTAGGTAGTAATAGCCCCTTTGTTAGGAAGGTGGTCTTCATTTTGTGACAAGGGAACCTTGACTCTTTAGTAGAGTGCAGTGATCAATGAGGGGAAATTTAATGTGCCAACACTTTTGTGGGCACAATGATAAATCTCATGAAAGATGATTTTTCCAACATTAATCTTTCAGCCTACCATTGTGGAGTGGAGAAGCAATAATCAGTCCTTAGAGATTGTAGCATTATGTGTAGAAGGAATAAGACAAGTTTTGAAGAAATGGTATCAAATCTTGCATTAAGGCGTCAATGAGATTCAGCCGATGGTGTAACAGTCATTTCTTGAGATTGACCATTGTGTTCCTTCCACACAAACATTAATGAGAACCTGGGTTAAACGCTTTGGGGACATTGTCTTTACTAAGTCAGCATGTTCGTCAAGACCTTCGAACAATCCATATTGAGCATTGATGGAGTCTTCATCAAATGGAACTGATGTGCATGCATGTATATAAATGCATTTTCAGGAGAGGTAATATGGGCATAAAACTCTTTCACTAGGAAGACATCATCAGGATGGAAGAAGAAGATTCCCTACCCATGCTTTTCAACAATTGATGAAATAGCCTCTGTATACCCCATGAAGGGAGCATCCTGAAAAAGGAATCCTTTTTTCCATTCAGAATGGTTGTTTGGAAATATTTGTATGGTATTTCTCCTAAAAAAGTTTACTGGAGAAGGTGTGTGGAGACCAGAGTTTGAAGCAGAAGCCTTTTGAGAAGCCATTGAAGAGAATATAGACTGTTGAAAAATTAAAAAAAGTGAGATTTTATTTAAGTTATGAGTGAAAGAGAGAGTAAAAGCAGAAAACAAAGCGGGATAAAAACGTGGAAGAAAACTGAATCGACTAGGTTAAAACGTAGGGGAGAAGAAATTGTGACATGTGCGATAAGATTGGTCTCAATCATGAGCTGACAAGGCAAAAAAATTATCATTTTGCGGGAAATAGAAATGAAATTAGCACAAATTTGGAGGATTAAAATAATTTGGGCTAATGGCTCCAAGTTGTACTTATTCTAGCCTAAAGAAAAACCTGTAACAAGAAGGAAAAAAATAAATGCGTTTTGTGAATAATAAAATAAAAATAAAAATAAAAATGAAATTAAAATTAAATGAAGAAAAGTTTAAATGCAGGAGGGAAATTTTAATTATTCTGAAGAGAAATGAAATTTTTGTCACACATTATAGGAGCTCCAAAATAGTGTTTCAAGTATCGACCATTGAGTTGAAAGTGGATCCTATTTTTCTATCTTTAACGTCGACAGTTCCATGAGGATATATATGTTTGACTTCGAATGGTCCAAACTATCTCGACTTTAATTTTCCAGGAAATAGTTTAAGTCTGGAATTGAAAAGTAAGACTTGTTGTCAAGGTATAAATTTCTATGGCAAAATTTTCTTCTCATGCTAGCGCTTTGTCTTTTCTTTGTATAGTCTCACATTCTCATAAGCTTGAGCTCGAAATTCATCCATCTCATTAAGCTCCAGTAGGTGATGAGTAGCAGCAGCACCCTAGTCCATGTTTAGTTTCTTGATTGCCTAAAAGCTTTCTATTATAGCTCAACTGGCAAATGACATGGTTTACCATGGACAATCTTGAAAGATAACATTCCCAATGATATCTTGAAAGCTGTGCGATAAGACCACAAAGCTTCATCTAACCTTACTGACCAATCCCTGCAGTTGGGATTGACAACTTTCTCTAGAATCTATTTGATTTCTCTATTGGAAATTTCAGCTTGTCTATTTGTTTAAGGGTGATATGCCGTGGCAATTTTATATTTAACCCCATATCAAAGTGTTGGAAACTAATCTATAGTCAAAATGTGAGCCTTCATCATTAATTAAAGCACGAGGGGTACCAAACCTAATAAAAATATTTCTATGCAGGAATCTCAAAACTGATTTGGCATCATTTGTAGGTAAAGCCACAACTTCAACCCATTTGGAGACATAATCCATAGTGACAAGAATATAGATTTTTCCCTAGGATGGTGGAAATGGACCTATGAAATCAATTCCCCAAACCTCAAATAATTCCACCTTTAAAATATTTTGCAGTGACATCTTGTGTCTTTTTGATAAGTTAACAGTTCTTTGACAGCGATAATAGTTTTTATAGAAATCAATAGCATCTTTAAACATGGTGAGCCAATAAAAACCAGATTGGAGAACATTTGTAGTAGTTCTCATGCTTCCAAAATGTCCACCATAATGTGGAGAATGACAGTGATGTAGGCTACTTCGAAATTCATCATCTGGAATACATCTTCGAATTACTTGATCCACACACTGCTTGAATAAAAATGACTCATCCAGTAATATTTCTTGACATCATGAAGGAATTTCCTTTGTTCTTGATGATTGAGTGCAGGTGGCAACAACCCACTGACTAGAAAGTTAACAATGTTAGTATACCATCACACATCAGGAAATTCATCTTTAATCATTTGACTATCACCATACTCATTCCCTGTTTCCAGTCACGACAAGTGATCAACCACTTGATTTTTAGTGCTTTTCTTATCCTTGATTTCCAAATCAAATTCTTGCAGCAGCAATATCCAACTAATGAGTCTAGGATTGGCCTCTTTTTTCGTCACCAAGTATTTGATGGCAAAATGGTTTGTATAAATTGTGACTTTGGTGCCCACTAAATAAGCTCTGAATTTTTCAAAGGCAAACACCACTGCTAACAATTCTTTCTCTGTGGTGGTGTAATTGAGCTGTGAATCTGTCAGTGTGCGATTGGCATAAATATAGCATGATACATCTTGGCTTTTCTTTGCCCTACCACTGCTCTAATAGTAAAGTCACTTGCATCAGACATTAGTTCAAATGGTAGAGTTCAGTTTGGTACAGTGACTATAGGTACCATAGTTAACAGTTCTTTTAACTCTTCAAATGCCTATAAGCATAACTCATCAAAATAAAACGGTCTATTTTGCTCTAACAAATGACATAAAGGCTTTGATATCTTAGAAAAATCTTTGATGAAGCAATAGTAAAATCTAGCATGCCCGAGGAAGCTTCTGATTCCTTTCATTGAAGTATGTGGTGGTAACTTTTCAATGACTTATATTTTTGCTCTATTGATGGCAGTTGTAACAGCCCGATTTTGGGCCTAGCCAGAATAGTGGTTTTGAAACAATAAATTTGAGGTCAATAAATTATTTTAATATTATTTTATGTGTTATAGCATGACTATATGACTGCATGAAAATTTTGGTGTATTAATTTTAGCGTTTGTGAGCTTAATTGCGAAAAAAGACTAAATAGCATAAAGGGAAAAAGTTTTGTTTTACTACCCAGATATGTTAAATAGCTAGGGAACCAAAATTCAAGGTCTTTAAAGTGTAAATAGGCCCTTTTGGGGAGTGATGTCCGGCCAAAGGGACAAAAAAAATTGAAAAGTCAAAGGTTGGTGGCATTAGGTGACTTTTTTGGTAATAAAATAAAATAACGAAAAAGGTTGTCATCTTTTTCATTTCTTCTTCTTTAACAACCTAAAATGGCAGCAAACATGGGGGTTTTGAAGCACAAATTTTCAGCAACTTAAATCCTTTGCTTGAAAGTGAAATTTGTGGTTGTTTTTGTTGATTTTGTATTTTTGGAACCGTTGTAGCTTAATCTAGCTAATGGGGGGATTATTTTGCAAAATGGTTGAAAGTCTAGGGTTTTTCCATGAGAGAATTTATGTTGTTTGCTGAATTTTTATGGAAGAAAATGAGTCTTGGTTGTGTAATAAACAACTTTTGTGAAAGGATTTTCATGAAAACACCTAAAAGGACCATTTTGTGAAGTTTATAAAATAGGTTGTAAATGTGTGAAATAATTGGAATTGTGGGATGCTTCTGGTATAAAACAAATTCGGCTAGGCTTGGTTAGGGAGAAAATTCAATGAAAATTCAATTTACGAGCCTAGGGGTAAAATCATAATTTTGTGAAAGTCTAGGGGCAAAATGATCATTTGGCCAAAGTATAAATTATGGAATGTATTGGTTAATATGATGATTAAAATAGTGGATTTTATTATTTTAGATCAAGAAAATTGAGATTCAGGCTTAAATTAGGCAAATACGAGATTATGGACTAAAATGAAATAATTAGCCATGCTCGGATTTGACGTAAGTTCGTATGATAATAATAATGCAATGTTATGTTTGAATTGTAATTCTTTACTATTATTGCATAAATCGTATGATTGAATACAATGGAAAAGTTGATGGAATGGTGTACATGATGTGGAAATATGACATGGAAGAATGTTACATGAAATGCAAGAAAACGATGATATATGACAAGTGATATAGGAAATAGGTGATATATATGTTTAAATGTTTTATTGTTATCATGTATCATAATCTTACTTGTTACCACAATAGTATAAATAATGTGATATAAGAGTAACCTACATTATGAGCAAGTGCGACGACATCGGGTTAGATATGAAATCGCATTGAACCTCAAGAATAGTATTGGATAGAAAAGGTATATCATGAGGAACTATGTGGTCTGAAGTCATGAGTTGTGTCTGAGTTCATGAGATAAATGTTATATGTAATGACGGTTCAGGTACTGACTTCGTGACCAAACCCATGAGTAACTCATTGAGCGAGCATTTCATGTCAACCCTATATAGGTCGGGGTGCTGACTTTGTGTACAGACCCGTGAGTAGCTCAATGAGAAGGTGTTACATGATAGTGCTATGGGGTCCGGGTACTAACTGATGAATAGGCCCTTGAGTAGCTCAAAATGCGAGCATTACATAGTATGAGGTAGCTCTGGCTTCTTACATAACACTTAGGTGCAAACTTCCCTTGTATCCAATAGCATTCCGAGTATTCAACGGGTAATACAATGAATAATGTGATGAAAAACCCAAGGAGGACATGTTAAAGAGGGTATGGTTATGTGATATATTATGAGTGAGTATAGGTCTATACGCTAAACTCATGAGCAATGCCTTGATGAGAATGACTTGTGGTGAGAAAGTTTATGAATATATGTATATTTATGAAAATATGATAAGTATGCAAAATGGCTTAAAAAATGAATAATATTTATGGTTACGTTATTATGTCTTTGGGTAATTGAACATGGAATCCATGAAATGGTGAGTTCATGATTCGTTGAAAATGAACTTATGATAGTTATTATCATATTGCACTACAACAGCTTTGGATAGCAGCAGTAGTCTGACTTTGAAAATAGATAAAAAATAGTGGAAAGTGAATTAGAGATTGAATAAAATATTTAATTAAATCTTATCAAGTCTAGTTTCTTATGAAGGTAACGGTGTAAAGAAAAGAATTTTATATTATGAGATAATTGAATTTGTGTGAGACAGAGTCAAAAAAATTTTGAAATCCCCTATCTTGACTTTGGAAAATCACTAAAAATTGTACAAGAATAATTATGGGTTAGAATTTATATGACTAAATCCATACTAAGTCTATTTTCGTGAAAAATAGACGAGAACTCGATCCGAATCCCGTACTAAGAGATAAATGAATTTTAGTAAAGAAAGGTCGAAGCTGTCAAACAGCAGAATATGGGTAAATTTGAAGAATAAACTGTATTTATTGGCTAGACCAAAAATTCTGAAACTTTTATTGTAAGAAGATATATGAGTCTAGTTTTAGGAAAAAAATTAGTGGATCTTAATTTGGTGTTCCATAACTCCAGATATAAATAATTTAGTGACCCTGACTCGAGAAAATAGCTTGACCTGAACATCAATAAAAGTACAAAAATGGTTGTATTACCTTGATAAGCAAGTTAATAAATTGCTTATTATTTTCATACAGTCTTACTAAGCTATAAATCCTACCCCTCTCCTTTCCATTTCTTTTAGTGTTGTCAGGTTAGCTCCGGGTTGGAGATCGTCGGAGGCAGCATCACATTATCAAGCCATTACTTTTAGGGATCGATGAATCTTAAACGTCTTCAAGTGAGTGGCATGTATAGGGACTTAGTTATTGATATGTGTTCTTATGATTTGGCCAAGATGTTGGCTTATATTAGTACATTGTATATAGCCATGAGATGTGGCTTATGATGGTCATGGCTTGTAAGCCTATTTATCCAAGCTAAGTATTAATGCCTTGTGATGTGGTTATGTGATTCTATTTGTTTGATATGAATGGTTAGTATTACGGTATGTGTGTTTGATGAATGTCTTATGACCAAACGAAGTGGTTATAATTAGAGAATAAAAGTGTGATATGGAAATAAGTCAATAATTCTTGAACATGAAACTGGTGTGGAATGACTTAGGCAAGCATGGTATAAATAATAAGTGATAATCAAAATGACATGTTCAATTGATTGTGAAATGGTGTGTTTAGACTTGGTATAAAATGAGTAAGTAAAACACATGTATGATGACATATAAATATTACAATTGAGTCTTAATGGAGGATGTTTAATCATTTACTTGATGCTACATTATATGTGTCTCTAGTGTATTTAAGTGTGTGAGGTATTAATGGTAACAAAAAGGCTTGGAAAATATCCTAAGTGCTAGCTACACGGGTAGAGACACGGCTATGTGTCTCAGCTGTGTGGAGGACACGGCCTAGCACATGGGCGTGTGGCCTGGCCGTGTAGTTCAATTCATATTGCTGACGTTATAAATAGGGAGTTACACGGTCTGAGGACACGTTATAAATAATGAGCTTATCTGTGATTGATTGACAATCTCATGGTGTATATGATTGATTTGTTCGAGTGAATGCATGTGTTTAGAAAACTTACTCGAAATCAGGTATAACGAATGTTCATGTATAATTAATTGAATGATTATGATTGGCAAGCCCGTATAGCTTGAGTGAATGTGTTAAATTGTTTGGATATATTTATATGAGTGTAATGACATGCATATGATGATGTGTGAGGTTGAAGTTTCGATTGTAATGTATTCATCCATGTTTGTTGACTCTCATATGATATTATGTGCTTGATATATTAAATTAAGTGAATGTGACGAGAAAAGTTATCCAGAATTCATAGAATGTGTGCATAAGTGAACTTGAGTAATAAGATAAATGGAAAATTGTGAAATACAAATATCGACAATAAATTTTCCTGAAATGAATGGTATGCTTGTGAAACTGTTGCTATGATGATGAAATAGTGTTTTATGCATATACGTATAAGGGACAAGTTAAGGACCTTACAACCCTACCCCCTTACCAGAGTGGTGTTTATAAAGGATTTTATGAGATCTGTGGGATAAGCGCACAAGTGTGAAACCAAAGAGTTCAACTGTGGAATGATTATAAATATGGTCAGAATTTGTGAATGAGTTGATAAGTAAAGATAGAACTAGAAAGGTATCAGATTAATTTAAAGAGTATTCGGTTTATGAAACATCACAATGAGAAAAGAACTTAACTTTGGTAAATCGACTTATTCAGACATGATGTTGAAAGAATGTAGTAATCAAAATCCTTTTTGAACTTATTTTCTTCAGTGAAAGGAATAATACGAATTTGTGACGGCAGAAATAGTTGAGGGAATAATATTTGAAAGGTAAGATATCTGAGTGTAACAGTTATGGCTGAACAAATTTCGACAACTTATTTTGAGGTATTCTATAAGTTTAATTGTTATTGGGATTATTCCTATGGCTATTGCTCTTCTGATAAAATCCTTGTTCTATGGCAATGTTTTCTAATCATGATGTATAGATGAAAGTATTGATAGTCCGATTGGTATATAACCTGTATTGCTTTATTTCTCTCTAGCATTCTATTAAATTTCATCTATTGGGACTTTATGAGAAAATACACATGATGTTATAATTTTGTTTCTTCTAATTGGTGTTCTGTTTGATACATATGTGGGAATGTATATTATCCTTGTTGCATTTAATTCCAATGGGTTGGATTGATGTATTCTTCTAGACTTCTTTTCTTTGAGGAATAATCGAGATCCTTCATATTTTTTCTTATGAGCGTTGTTCTAGGTCTTTCATTATGATATTTTATCTTAGATTTCTGTATCTTGGATTTCTTTTCTAGGATTTCTTTGTCTTGGACTTCTTTGTCTTGGTTTTCATGTCATTTCTATTTTGTAAATTGTCGATTGTGGCTCATATCTAAAATGTGTTCTTTGGCCTATGATGACTATGTTAATTATGATCATGCTTCTAGTTGATTATAGTAATGTGGTGATTCCGATATCTGGATTTCTCAAAATCTTTGTGAAAAATTTGACACCGGTAAGGACATAAGCGGTGAAAATGCGAATTTCAACTGGTATGATTTAAAGTTGTTATGAATGATAAAGTTATCGCCTTGTGAAAGTTGAACGGTCTATTACATATTAGTAAAGCTTTGAATAGATGAGAAAAATGTTAATCGAAGCCTTTGAATTGGTTTAGCCTGCATTGGGCAGAGACTTCTGGGTTTCCAGTGATATGTAGTCGAATGGTTTACAAGGTATTATAAGACAAAAAGGAAATGTGATAGCTCAATGTATCCGATGTTGTAGCCAGATCTGAGTTGAGATAGTGTAGACAACTTAAGTTAGTTATTGTATGATCTATGAGTAAAGAAAAATGTGGTTGCAAGTGCTTGGGTAGAAAATCCAGAGTCTATACAGAGAGTTTGCAAGAAAACTCACTGTAGTGATGTATTGGTGATTGAGTTTGGAACTTGACATTTCTGATCTTTGTGTTTGAATACATGGATTGTTATCAAAATTATTCTTATCTTGAAAGAGAAAAATGTTTTGTGGTTTGTTGCTAAATGTTTAATGAAATCTGCAAACCATTTTAGTATGTGTTGAATTTTTTCTTAACAGATCAATGGAATTATGTATCTCCGAGATTGTCAGATTTCTAGTATGCTAGTTCTTTGTAAGCGGATAGAGATCAACAATTCAGTTGATGTGTCATGTGGAGAAGAATTGATCATGACTTTAGTATGAGAAATTAAATAGCTAAGAGTTAAGCATAGCCTGAGTAAAAGTTCTTTAGCAATAATTATGAGATAGTAGAGTTTATGTGAAAACCAAACCACTCTTCTGGTAAGAGTTTCGAGGATGAAAATCCCTAAAGGGGGGAGAGTTGTAACAACCCAATTTTGGGCCTAGTCAGAATAATGGTTTCAGAACCACAAATTCGAGGTCAATAAAATATTTTAATATTATTTTATGTGTTATAGCATGACTATATGAGTGCATGAAAATTTTGGTGAATTAATTTTAGCGTTTGTGAGCTTAATTGCGAAAAAGGACTAAATTGCATAAAGGGAAAAAGTTTTGTTTTACTACCCAAATATGTTAAATAGCTAGGGAACCAAAATTGGAGGTCTTTAAAGTGCAAATAAGCCCTTTTGGGGAGTGATGGCTAGCCCTAGGGACAAAAAATTTTGAAAAGTCAAAGGTTGGAGGCATTAGGTGACTTTTTTGGTAATAAAATAAAATAAGGAAAAAGGTTGTCATCTTTTTCATTTCTTCTTTTTCAACCACCGAAAATGGAAACAAACATGGGGGTTTTGAAGCTCAAATTTTTAGCAACTTAAATCATTTGCTTGTAAGTGAAATTTGTGGTTGTTTTTGTTGATTTTTGTATTTTTGGAACCGTTGTAGCTTAATCTAGCTAATGGGGGGATTATTTTGAAAAATGGTTGAAAGTATAGGGTTTTTCCATGAGAGAATTTATGTTGTTTTCTAAATTTTTATGGAAGAAAATGAGTCTTGGTTGTGAAATAAACAACTTTTGTGAAAGGATTTTCATGAAAACACTTAAAAGGACCATTTTGTGAAGTTTATAAAATAGGTTGTAGATGTGTGAAATAATTGGAATTGTGGGCTACATCTACTATAAAAAGAATTCAGCTAGGCTTGGTTAGTGAGAAAATTGATGAAAATTGATTTACGAGCTAGGGTTAAAATCGTAATTTTGTGAAAGTCTAGAGGCAAAATAGTCATTTGGCCAAAGTATAAATTATGAAATGTATTGGTTAATATGATGATTACAATAGTGGATTTTATTATTTTAGATCAAGAAAATCGAGATTCGGGCTTAAATCTAGAAAGTACGAGATTATGGACTAAAATGAAATAATTAGCCGTGCTCGGATTCGAGGTAAGTTCGTGTGATAATAATAATGCAATGTTATGTTTGAATTGTAATTATTTACTATTATTGCATAAATCGTATGATTGAATACATTGGAAAAGTTGATGGAATGTTGTACATGATGTAGAAATATGACATGGAAGAATGTTACATGAAATGCAAGAAACGATGATATATGAAAAGTGATATAGGAAATAGATGATATATATATGTTTAAATGTTTTGTTGTTATCATGTATCATAATCTTACTTGTTACCATGACAGTATAAATAATGTGATATAAGAGTAACCTACATTATGAGCAAGTGCGACGATATCGGGTTAGATATGAAATCCCGTTGAACCCCAAGAATAGTATTGGATACAAAAGGTATATCATGAGGAACTATGTGGTCTAAACTCATGAGTTGTGTATGAGTTCAAGAGATAAATGTTATATGTAATGTGGGTTCGGGTACTGACTTTGTGACCAAACCCATGAGTAACTCGTTGAGTGAGCATTTCATGTCAACGCTATATGGGTCCGGGTGCTGACTTTGTGTACAGACCCGTGAGTAGCTCAATGAGTGGGTGTTACATGATAGTGCTATGGGGTCCGGGTACTAACTGATGAATTGGCCCTTGAGTAGCTTAAAATGCGAGCATTACATAGTATGAGGTAGCTCTGGCTTCTTACATGGCACTTAGGTGCAAACTTCTTGTGTATCCAATAGTATTTGAAGTATTCAAAGGGTAATGCAATGGATAATGTGATGAAAGACCCAGGAGGGCATGTTATAGAAGGTATGGTTATGTGATATATTACGAGTGAGTACAGGTATGTACGCTAAACTCATGAGCAATGCCTTGATGAGAATGACTTGTGGTGAGAAAGTTTATGTATATATATATATGAACATATGATAAGTATGCAAAACGGCTTGAATGATGAATAATCTTTATGGTTACGTTATTATGTCTTTGGGTAATTGAACATGGAATCAACAAAATGGTATTCTCATTCTCATGTGTCATTTGGGCATTCGTACAGAAACCGTAAGAAGCAAAATTCGGGTTTTAGATCTCAGGCTACCTCTGTGGCTAGTGTGGGTAATGATAGAGCTCCCAGACTCAAGTGCCAACAATGTGGTAGAGGTCATTTTGGTAAGTGTAGGGTGAATGATGGAGCTTGTTTCCGATGTGGTTCTCAAGACCACTACATCAAGGACTGTCCTTAGCTGGCCGAGAAAGAAAAATTTTAGAGTACAAGGCTGGGTAGTATAGCTAAAAAGGGAAGACCTTCAAGAAATGTCGGTAATGGGGCTAGTAGTAAGAATGTAACAAGAGATACAGCGGTGAAATCTGAGGCTAAAGCTCCGGCTAGGGCTTATGCTATACGTGCGTACGAGGACGCATCTTCTCCCGATGTGATTACGGGTACTTTTTCTCGCTATAACTCATCTGTTATTGCCTTGATTGACCCTGGTTCTACTCATTCATATGTGTGCATAAAATTGGTATCTAGCATGAAATGCATGTTGAGTCTACGAAATTTATGATTAAAGTGTTTAACCCGCTAGACATGCATGTTTTAGTTGATAAGGTATGTAAGAAATGTCCTTTGATGATTAGAGATCATTGTTTTCTGGCTGACTTGATGTTATTGCCGTTCGATGAATTTGATTTTATATTAGGCATGGATTGGTTAACATTTCATGATGCTATAGTGAATTGTAGACAAAAAGTTATTGAATTGAAATGTAAAAATGGTGAAATTCTCCGGGTTGAATCAGATGAGTCAGATAAGTTGCCAAATGTGATTTCTTCTATGTCTGCTCGGAAATGTATGAGAAAGGGATGTGAAGCTTATTTGGCTTATGTGATGAATACGAAAGAATCTGAATCAAAGATTGAATCAGTGCCTATTGTATTTGAGTATCCAGATGTGTTCCCGAAAGAGCTACCTGGATCACCTCTTGTTAAGGAAGTTGAGTTTCGCATTGAGTTAGTCTCTGGTACAGCACCAATCTCGATTGCTCCATATAGAATGACCCCGATTGAATTGAAAGAACTGAAGGCACAATTGCAAGAATTGATCGACAAGGGTTTTATGAGATTGAACTTTTCGCCGTGGGGTGCTCCGGTATTATTCGTGAAAAAGAAAGACAGATCCATGAGATTTTGTATAGATTATAGACGGCTCAATAAGGTAACAATTAAGAATAAGTATCCCTTGCCAAGAATTGACAACTCGTTTGACCAATTGAAAGGAGCGACATGGTTTTCTAAAATAGACTTGAGCTCCGGTTACTACCTGCTGAGGGTGAAAGACTCGGATGTACCGGAAACTGCTTTTCGAATGAGGTATGGTCATTATGAATTTCTTGTCATGCCTTTTTGTTTAACAAATGCTCCTACCGCATTTATGGACTTGATAAATCTTATTTTCCGACCGTATTTGGATAAATTTGTGGTTGTTTTTATTGCTGACATACTAATATATTCTCGTGATGAATCTGAGCATGCTGAACACTTGAGAACTGTTCTGCAGACTTTGAGAGACAAGCAGTTGTATGCTAAGTTTAGTAAAAGTGAGTTTTGGCTTTGAGAAGTTGGATTCTTGGGCCATATTGTTTTGGGTGATAGAATTAGAGTAGACCTGAGTAAATTCTCGACTATTGTTGAATGGAAACTACTGAGGAATGTAACTGAGGTTAGAAGCTTTCTTGGCTTGGCCAGTTATTACATATGATTTTTTAAAGGATTATCCATGATTGCCACTCTAATGATGAGGTTGCTACAGAAAGATGTCAAGGTCAAATGGACAGAAAAGTGCCAACAAAGTTTTGAGAAATTAAAGGAATTGTTAACTGAGGCTCCAGTCTTGGTACAACCCGAGTCAGGTAAAGAATTTTTGATTTATAGTGATGCTTCCTTGAATGGTTTGGGATTTGTACTTATGTAAGAGGGTAAAGTTGTAGCTTACTTTTCGAGACAGTTAAAGCCTCACGAGAGGAAGTATCTGACACATGACTTAGAGTTGGCTGCCATAGTGTTTGCTTTGAAGATATAGTGACATTATTTATTTGGCCAGAAATACCATGTCTATACTGATCACAAAAGTCTTAAGTGCTTGATGACTCAAAAGGATTTAAACTTACGGCAACGAAGATGGTTGGAACTGTTAAAATATTATGAGCTCGGGATTAATTACCATCCAGGAAAGGTGAATGTAGTCGCCGATGCTTTGAGTAGGAAGTCATTGTTTGCCTTGAGGGCTATGAATACACCGTTGAATTGGTCCGATGATGGTTCGATTCTAGCCAAGTCAAGAGCTAGACCAAATTTTCTTCAACAGATTTGTGATGCTCAGAAAGTTGATAAAGCGTTGCAAGCTAAGATAATTCAATGTGAGTCCAGTAGTGAACCAGATTTTCTGAGTGACTCCAATAGTTGTTTGAAGTTTCGTGGTAGGATTTGTGTTCCAAAAGACACTAAGTTAATTCAAAATATTTTGCATGAGGCACACAATGGTTGTTTGTCAGTTCTCTCGGGAAACATGAAGATGTATAATGACTTGAAGAAAATGTATTGGTGGAATGGTATGAAAAGTGATATCTCAAAGTTTGTATCGAAATGCTTAGTTTGTCAGCAAGTAAAGGCTAAACACCATGTACCTTCAAGTTTACTTCAGCCCATCATGGTCCCCGAGTGGAAATGGGACCGGATTACTATGGATTTTGTAACAAGGTTGCCTTTAACTCTGAGAAAGAAAGATGCCATATGGGTTAGTGTCGATAGACTGACTACATCAGCTCATTTTATTCCAGTGCGTAACGATTTCTCACTTGATAAGTTAGCAGAATTTTACATTGGTGAAATTTTTAGACTCCATGGAGTACCTATATTGATTATATCGGATAGAGATCCGAGGTTTACTTCACGATTTTGGAAAAAAGTTACAAGAAGCTTTGGGTACAAAGCTGAATTTTAGCACTGCTTTTCATCCACAGACTGATGGACAGTCTGAGCGAGTAATTCAGGTCATAGAAGATATGCTCCGATGCCGTGTATTAGAATTCCAAGGTAGTTAGGAAAAGTATTTACTGTTGGTGGAGTTTTCCTACAACAACGGTTACCAGTCGAGTTTGAAAATGGCGCCTTATGAGGCACTGTACGGACATAAGTGTCGATCACCTCTATAATGGATCGTGCTGAAAGAATGTCAGATTCACAGAGTTGATTTAGTCAAAAATACTGAAAAGAAAGTGAAGGTGATTCGTGATTGTTTGAAAGTTGCTTCGGATAGACAGAAATCCTACGTGAATCTAAAACGGAAAGAAATTGAGTATTAAGTCAGAAATTAGGTATTTTTGAACGTGTCACCATGGAAAAGGTTTTTGATATTTAGCAAGAAAAGAAAGTTGAGTCCTCGTTTTATAGGGCCGTAAGAGATCACTAAGAGAGTAGGGCTGGTTGCCTATCAGTTGGCCCTACCATCAGGGTTGGAAAAGATTAATGATGTGTTTCATGTGTTTATGCTATGCCGATACCGATCTGATCCTTCGCACGTGATTTTACTAACAGATGTCGAGATTCGACCGAATATGACTTATGGTGAGGAACCGGTTAAGATTTTGGCTCGAGAGGTCAAACAATTGAGAAATAAAAGCATTACCTTGGTGAAAGTACTATGTAAAAGACATGGGGTTGAAGAGGCTACATGGGAGCTAGAGGAGGCCATGAGGAAGCAATACCCAAACCTTTTCATCGGTAAGATTTCCGGGGACGAAAATCTCTAAAAGGGGGGAGAGTTATAACATCCCAAATTAGGGTCTAGTCAGAAGAGTGGTTTTGAGACCACAATCTGAAATAGAAATGATTATTTTATGATCATTTGATTGTCCATGATATGATTGCATGCTTGTGTGAAATTTTCATGAATAAATTCTATGCCTAAGATGTCCAATTTGACTTTAGGGACTGAATTGAATAAATTGAAAAACTTGTGTCCTTGAAGCTTTAAGCATGAAATTGTATTGAATTACTAATTAGAGGTCCTTAAATAGCAATTAGATCAAGTTCTAAAAATTTAGACAAAAATGGGCATGAATAGGAAAATTTTGAAAGAAAGGCCTTAATGGCATTTTTGTCATTTGGTAAATAAAAAAATAAAAAAGAGAAAATGAAGTGAATATCTTGTCCATCTTCTTCAACCCATAGCCAAATTTTACAAGGATTCCATAGCAAGGGTTTTCAACTTTTCAAGCTTGATTGTAAGTGCTCCCTAGCCCATTTTTTGATTTTTTTTTGCATTATTGAAGTCTTTGAAGCATGATCTATCCATTCCTATCATTATTTTGAGCTAGGGTTCATGCATGAAATTTTACCCATGTGTACCATGGTTGTATTTTGATGTTTAATGGAGGAATATGAATGTTTGATGTGTGATAAACATCTTTTGCTAAGTGATTTTTAGTGAAAACACCTAAAAAGGACTTGTTTGTAAAAGGTGTAAAAATGAGTACTAGAAATGTGAAATAAAGGAAAATATCGGCTGATATGAGATAGAATATCAATCAGATAGGCTTGGATAACCAAAAAATTGCATGCATTTCATTTTATGAGCCTAGGGACTAAAGTGTAAATAAGTGAAAAGTTAGGGGTAAAAAGGTAATTTTACCAAAGTATATGTTATGAGTTGATACAAGTAATGTGTGTATTGAGAAAGTTAAATTTGGCATTATAGATCAAGAAAAATGTGATTTGGGTCTTGATTGGGGGAAGAACAAGGTTTACGAGGATTAGGCTAGTTTCTATCATTTTGTATCGAGGTAAGTTCATTTTTAAATGATGCAACGTATACCATGCTTTAAATGCTTTAATATTGCATGTATGGTAAGTACATACATATTTAATGTGATGTTGTATCATGTGTTTATTGGCTAAATTGTATCATGAATTATGCTTCGATTTCTCCATGAATATGTGATTTGTGCTATGAGCATTGAAATTAACGTTATGAGCAAGTTCTACAGAAATGTGGTATTGAAGAATCCCGTTTGAACCTTAGGAATAGTTTAGGATACAAGTGACATGTCGCTAGGAATTATGTAATCTGAACTCATTGAGTTGTGTCTGAGTTCATGATTTATGTGACATCCAAACTCATTGAGTTGTGGTCTGAGTTCGTGATATGTATGACACATGTTTTGGTGTTTAGGTACTGGTCTCGCATATGCTATTAATGGCAAGGTAGTCTGGCATGCGTTGCGGATACCTGATTGCCTGTATGAGCAGTCCTGTGAGTAGCTCGTAAGTGAGCAACATGTGGTCTGAGATATGGAGTAACATTGGCTACATATGAGGAAATTAGGTGCAAGTTTCCGATGTATCTGATAGTATTCCAAGTGTTCAACAGGTAGTTCTAAAGAGAAGTTCAATAAGAAATCTTGATGAATCAATAAGAAATCTTGATGAATACGTCAAAGACGAGAAAGTAAGTTATTATGTACAAGTGGGCATAGGTATGTACATCATACTCATGTGAATGACAAGAAATATGACGAGCTAGTGGTAAGAACATGTATACATATTTATATATATATGAGAAATAAGTTCATGAGATTTGATAAAACGCAAGGTTATGTATGTTGTGTTAAATGCATGATTTATGTTTGTTTAAGTTGCGTTTTATTTGCATGTGGACTTACTAAGCTTTATGCTTACCCCCTTTCCTTTTCCTTCCTTATAGTTTCGCCAAGCTAACTTGGGGACCAAAAAACGTTGGAAACTCGATCACACTATCAATCGAGCATTTGGCTAAGCTGGTCTTATCATTTTGAGTATGGCATGTATAGGGACTTGGTCTTTTTGTTATGTGTCATATTGATTAGCCAAATGTGTTGCTTATGATGGTATCATGATTATTTTGTATATGGCCATGAGAGGTGGCTCATATTGATTATTTTGGGTTGTAACCCTTTTATCAATGCATGCATGCAAATATGTTGATGCTTTAATATGGTTATGGTTGATTGTGGTTGATGAGTGTGATGGATGGTATGTACGTTTGGTGAATGAGATATGGTTAATAAGTATGCAATAAATGTGGTGAAAATTTGTAACTTGAAGGTTGTTTGGTAAAGATGATAAATAAACATGAAATTGGTGTGGAATGCCATATGAAAGTATGATAATTTGAATGGGTGACATGTTGACTTTGCTAAGTCATATTTTAATCATGAATGTGAATGTTTGAGTAATTAAATGTTCCATGTTGCATGCCATGAAGTGAGTGTAAATGTGTGAGTGTTTAAGGGTGACAAATGGCTTGAAAAATAGCCTAGAAATTGTCCACACGGTTAGACACATGGGCATGTGTCTTGGCCGAGTGTGACACATGGCCTGCCCTATGGGCGTGCGACCTAGCCATGTGTCCCCTGCACCTTAATCATGCAAAACAGAATGCCCAGTAGTAAACACACGGGCGGAGACACGGCCGTGTGTCTCAGCTGTATAAAGGACATGGCCTTAGGACATGGGAGTGTGCTTAGGCCGTGTGAAGCCTGCACTTAATTTTTGGAATTTAATTCTCCACACAGTCTAAGAACATAGGCATGTGACTTGGTCATGTGACCTTATTTGGTGGATGATGTCATAGTCAAAGAGTTACACGGGCTGAGGACACAAGCATGTCCCGAGCCACACGGGGGGGTGTGACACACGGCCTACCCACATGGGTGTGTAACTCTCCAAAACAAGAAAAATTTTCTAAGTGTTTAAAAGGTTCTGAAAGTTCTCGGTTTGGTCCTAAACTGCTTCTGATGTATGTTTCGAGTGTTGTAGACCCTTATAAGGGACAAAATTTTATGACTCAGTTTTATATGAATGTTCATGTTTAAGTCCGGTAGCGCTTCGAACCCTGTTCCGACGTCAGATACGGGTAAGGGGTGTTACAGTGACTCCTCTTTTTTTGGGTACACACTGAATAGGGCTTACCCAAGAGCTATCATGAATTGGGCATATAATCCTAGCATTCAACGGTTTGATAATCTCCTTCTTAACTACTTCCTTCATGAAAGGATTCAATCTCCTTTACTATTCAATAGATTTTCCATGGCAATCTTCAAGTATTATTTTGTTTCATTTAATTTGATAGAGTCTGCATCAAAATTGTTGCGCATATGTCTTGCAAATTCTTCTTGAATTACAATGTCAACAAATTCTATAGCATGGCATTCTTCATCTAGGTCTGCACACTTTAAAGAAACAAACACATTAAAAGTCAACTGCTAATCATTAATTCTCATGGTTTACTCACCTTTCTGTATATCAATCAATGTTCTACCAGTTGCTAAGAAAGGTCGTCCAAGTATTATAAGTACCTCTTTATGTGCTTCACATGTACCGCCCCTCACCCGTATTCAATGTCGGAATAGGGTTACCGAACATCACTGAACTTATTGTACAATTAAACATACATTTCAAATACATTTTCCATTACCAAACAAATATAATTCACAAACAATCATATTGTCTTGGAAACACAAAAATTTATGCATTTTTACATACCCCTTTTAGCTTAAAATCATACTGTTTTGAGTAAATTCTTTCCAAAAAATAATTAATTTTTATAAAATAATTAAATTATACTTAAAAAATGAACATGATGAATTTTATTTAATTTTATAATTAATTTTAAGTAACTTTGGTTATTTTCGACAGAATTGTGCAAATGGTGAAAAATGGCTCGGTAGACACTACTTGAAGCACAAAATCGAGAAGAAATTTGAAGTATCAAGGTAAACTAATTTCCAGCCTAAGACGGTCCAATTATGTTTATTAATTCATAATATAATTAATTTTAATTTATACCCAATTTTATTTGGGCTAAATAAATTACTATTAATTAATTATGGAAAAAGTGGTCCAGTTGAACCGAACCGATTGAAGTGAACCAACCAAAGATTGGGTAGCCCAAAACCGGCCATATTCTGACCCAAATCAGCTTATTAGCTGATTAATTAAGCTTGCAAAGAAGCCCTTGAAGTCTTGTCAAAGTTGTATTTAAACCCCTCCACAATTGGTGGGTTTTTGGATTTGCCCCAAGCCATTTTTAGCAAAGTTGAAAGCATCAACTTTGCCACATAGGTGGTCGGCCAATGGGTGGCTCTTTGGCTGCTATTTTTAGAAAATTTCAGCTGCCATACTCAGCTATAAAAGCCCCCCTTGGCTGATCACTTAAAGCATCTCAGTCATTCCTCATTCATTTCACAACACTTCTCTCCTCTCTCATTCTTTTTCTCTCATTTTTCCATTTCAATTCCCTTGCTCTTGTGCCAATTTCTTCCCTCGGAAAAGGGGTGTTCTTCAACCATTTTGGAGTAGAAATTGAGTGTTCATTGAAGCCTTGATCGGCGAGGACAACAAGAAGGAAGAACGGAGCAACCTAGTCAAGCCACGAAAAAACACCAGATTTGATTCTTGTTCCCTATCTCTTTAATTTTTGTTGTTGTTATGATGAACAAATTTATGAATATTTATATTGTTAGAATGGTTAATTTAATCAGCTTAGCTTGAATTTAATTCGTGTTGGTTTGATTGCATTTCATCTTCTTAAATTGTTAAAATTGTGTTTATGTTGTTATAGGCCTCCATAAAATGCTTGATTAAGTAAAATCATGCCTAAGTTATTCTTGCGTTAAGACTGTGAGGTAACTAATGAATTAATTATTTAAATGGATTGAAATTGTATTTAATTGACGCAGTACTTGATCAGCGCATGTTTATTCTTCTAAGGTAGTTGAAGGTTAAATTAGCAATTTATCTGGTGATATTATTGTCTAGCATAACTTGCAAGATTATTGTGATTAAACTGTTTCAAGGTGGGGATACCTTGTTACCTCAAATAATCTTTTATATACTTACTAGATTTAATTAATCGTTTGAATTGACATAGGAATATGCAAGAGATTAGTTCAGTTTAATGAGTACGTATGTGCAATAACATGTTTGCTTACTAGAATCTGTTTAGTCGGTTGAATTGACATAGGGATACGTCAAGAGATGAATGGATTTTGGTATGTAAGTATGTTCATAAGTTAGCAAATTACCGGGTTGCCGTGATTTTATTCGTAACAATATAAACATAAGTTTAATAATTCTAAAAGGGGAAGTGTAATTAATCCAACACAATTATATCATCTTGATTAAATCTTATTTTGAAATCGTGCATTAGAACTTTCTTTTACTTAATTTTATTTATTTATTTTAATTTTCTTAAGTTTTTAATCACCCTCTTTAAAAAAATATTTTTCTTCACCAAAGTGTTTTAAATTGCATTCATAAATAATCCTTTTCACAGTCCCTGTGGGTACGATAACTCGACATTTACTTGTCACTTTATTACTTGTTGCGATTGAGTACACTTGCACATTTCCGTTGATCCAAGTTTTTGGCGCCGTTGCCGGGGACTATTTTAAAAAGTCATTATTTGTGAATTTGTTAGTTTACATTTTGGTTTATTTTTTTCTGTTTAATTTTTAACTTAATTAATTTTTCTGTGATTATTTTAGGTGTTTATGAATATTGACCAAATTATTGACCTACTTCCTATAGACCTTGAGATAGGAAGGGCTTTTCGACAGCGAAGAAGACAAGCAAATCAGAGGAGGACCGAAGATATGAACTACGAAAATCCAATATAAAGAAACGGAGCAAACCCTGCTCAAAATCCTATCCTTATTGCTGATGATAGGGATAAAGCTTTACGACAGTATGCCGTGCTAGTATTTAATTATCTTAATTCGGGAATTAGGAGACCTGAAATTGAGGTACAACAGTTCGAGCTGAAGCCAGTCATGTTCCAGATGCTTCAGACAGTGGGCCAATTCAGTGGAGTGCCTGCCGAATATCGTCACCTACACTTAAGACTATTTATGGAGGTGAGCGATTCTTTCAAGTTAGCTAGAGTACCCGAAGATGCATTATGATTAAAGCTGTTCCTATATTCGCTGAAGGATAGAGCTCGAGCCTGGTTGAACTCATTGCCTTAGAACTCAATTTCCACATGGCAAGAGTTAGCAGAAAGATTCCTTATGAAGTATTTCTCGCCTAGCAAGAATGCTAAGTTAAGGAACGAGATCACTGGCTTCCAACAAATGGATGATGAGTCCTTGTATGAGGCATGGGAAAGGTACAAAGAGTTATTACGAAAGTGCCCTCATCATGGAATCCTACATTGCATCTAACTTGAGACATTTTATAATGGTCTCAATGCTCACACGATGATGGTAGTGGATGCTTCTGCTAATGGTGCTCTCCTTTCTAAGTCTTATAATAAGGCTTATGAAATTATCAAGAGGATTGCCAGCAACAATTACCAATGGCCAACCAACCGAGCAGTGTCAGGAAGACGAGTTGCTGGAATACATGAAGTAGACGCTCTTACTTCACTCGCATATCAGGTATCATAAATATCCTTAATGCATAAAAATCTTACTACTAATGGGTCTAATAGTTTTGCAGCACAACCACCAAATCAATTTGAAAATATAGCCTGTGTTTATTGTAGGGAAGGACATTTGTTCAAAGACTGTTCATCAAACCCAGAATCTATGTACTAATAGGTAATCAGAACCAAAATCGAGGAAGGCAAGGACTGTAATCCAATTTTTATAACCCATCGTGGTGAAACCATCTAAATTTTTCCTGGAGTGACCAAGGAGCTGGAATCACTAATACTTATGCCCAACCTCGATCGACCCAACCACCAAGTTTTCCCAACAAGTTCAGAAACCAACCCAAGCTGAACCATCCAATGGCTTAGAAAATCTGTTGAAGGCATACATGGCCAAGAATGATGCCTTAATCCGAAGCCAAGCAGTTACATTGAAAAACCTAGAAAACCAAATGGGCCAGCTTACAACTGAACTCAGGAATCGACCACAAGGTGCTTTACCTAGTAATACGAAAAATCCAAGGAATTCGGGGAAGGAGCATTGCAAAGCATTAACATTGAGGAGTGGAAAGACAGCAGAGCCTAACACCATTGTAGCTGAAAAGGAGCAAGATGATGCTTAAGAATCAGAGGAAGTTCAACCGAGTGTTGAAATTCCAGTTTCACCAGAACCAGAATCTGCAAAAGTCGACAAGGTAATTTCAAAACCAGCTAATTCTGATCAACTAACAACCTCGTCAGATGCAGAATTGCCACAGAAGACGAATCAACCAATTCTAGTAAAGAAACCACCACCACCCTACCCTCAAAGACTTCAAAAGCAGAAGCAGGGGATTTAATTCAAGAAGTTCCTAGATGTACTCAAGCAACTTCATATCAACATCCCGTTGGTTGAAGCACTTGAGCAAATGCCGAACTACGTCAAATTCATGAAGGATATCTTGTCAAAAAAAATGACTTGAAGAATTTGAGACGGTAGCTCTGACGAGGGAATGCAGTGCATATCTTCAAGAAAAACTACCCTCAAAATTGAAGGATACTGGATGTTTTACCATACCTTGCAACATTGGAGCAACATATTATGGTAAGGCACAATGTGAGTTGGGTGCGAGTATCAACTTGATGCCTATGTCAATATTTAGAAAGTTGGGGATATGTGAAGTTAGACCTACTACGATTACACTTCAATTAGCAGATCTATCCTTAGCACATCTAGAAGGAAAAATCGAGGACGTATTGGTACATGTAGACAAATTTATCTTCCCATCTGATTTTGTTATCCTAGACTTTGAAGCAGACAAATAAGTACCAATTATCTTAGGAAGACCGTTCTTAGCAACCAGAATGACCCTTATTGATTATTCTGCAGTATCTGATTTAGAAGATTTAATAGTGGAGAAGGAGCTCAACTATGTGGAGGATCCGTTGGAACAAATTTTGACATCAGATCCTCCGAATTATGAAGAGAAAGATGAGTACTTAGCTTTGTTAGAAGCTAATCAAAGGGGATTTATTCGGTAATCTCACTTTGAATCTTTGGAGTTAGAGGAAAAGGATTATGCCCAACCAAAAGTGTCAATCGAGGAGCCACCTAAATTAGAACTCAAGGTACTACCTTCATATCTAAAATATATTTATTTAGGTAATTCTTTTACTCTGCCTGTGATTGTTTCAGCAGAATGAACTACTGAGCAAGAAGAGAAACTTATCTTGGTGTTGAAACAATTCAAGAGGGCTATCGGATGGACCATAGCCAATATCTGCGGTATTAGCCCATCTGTATGCATACACAAAATCATACTAGAAGATGGCGAGAAAGGGACGATCGATGGACAACGAAGATTGAACCCCATCATGAAGGACGTAGTAAAGAAAGAAATCATCATGTGGTTAGATGCGGGTATAATTTACCCCATCTCAGACAGTTCATAAGTAAGTCAGGTCCAGTGCGTACCAAAGAAAGGAGGTATAACGATCATTGAAAATGAGAATAACGAGTTGATATTGACTAGAATGGTTACAGGATGGAGAATTTGCATCGATTACCGGAAGCTAAACAAGGCGACTAGGAAATATCACTTTCCTTTGCCCTTTTTGGACCAAATGCTGGATAGACTCGCAGGGCGAGACTACTACTATTTTCTCGATGGATACTCAGGGTATAATCAGATTACAGTAGCACTGGAAGATCAGCACAAGACAGCATTCACCTACCCATATGGTACATTTGCATTTAGACGCATGCCATTTGGTTTATATAATACATCTGCTATATTTCAAAGATGTATGATGTCTAGTTTTACTAACATGGTTGAGAAGTATTTGGAAGTTTTTATGGATGATTTTTCAGTATTTAGAGATACGTATGACAATTGCCTAGCCAATCTATCCAAGGTACTAAGGCGATGCGAGGAAACAAACCTAGTACTCAACTAGAAAAAATGCCATTTCATGGTACGAGAAGGGATTGTTCTAGGACATCAGATAACTAGACATGGAATCGAAGTAAATAAAGCAAAGGTAGATGTTATTGAGAAACTCCCACCTTCAACATCTATAAAAGGTGTTAGGAGCTTTTTAGGCCACCCCGATTTCTATTGAAAATTTATCAAGGACTTCTCCAAAATTGCTAAACCCTTATGCAAATTATTGGAGAAGGACTCGACGTTCAAGTTTGATAAGGAATGCTTAAAGGCTTTCAAAGATTTGAAGAGTCAATTAGATACGACACCTATAATCGTCACACCAGACTGGGATTTTCCACTCGAATTGATGTGTGACTCAAGTGACTTCGCGATAGGAGCTGTCATGGGCCAGCGAAGGAACAAAATTTTTCATCTCATCTACTACACGATTCAAACTCTGACAGGAGCTCAACTGAATTATATGATAACAGAAAAAGAGTTACTTACTATTGTGTTTGCTTTTGGCAAGTTTCGATCTTATCTTGTAGGTACCAAATCGACTGTCTATACGGACCACTTAGCAATTAAGTACTTACTTTCTAAGAAAGATGCTAAGCCAAGGTTGATCTGATGGGTACTTCTACTTCAAGAGTTCGGTTTAGAAATTCAAGATCGAAAGGGAGTGGAGAATCAAGTAGCAGATCACTTGTCCAAATTGGAGCCTCAAGAAGGGAACTCTCCTCTTATACCAATTCGAGAGACGTTTTCGGATGAACACATACTGAAGGTAAATCATGTCCATAATACCCCTTGGTTTGCTGATATTGCTAACTATTTAGCTTGTGGTTTGGTGTCGATTGATAAGACATATCATCA
The DNA here is from genome assembly GCF_007990345.1 of Gossypium hirsutum. Lineage (NCBI taxonomy): Eukaryota > Viridiplantae > Streptophyta > Magnoliopsida > Malvales > Malvaceae > Gossypium > Gossypium hirsutum. The sequence goes on from NC_053435.1 coordinate 69,109,825, forward strand.
AAGGAAAAATTTTCTTCACTATGTGAAGTACTATTTTTGGGAAGAACCATACTTGTTCAAGAAGTGCGCAGATCAAATGATCAGGAGATGTGTGGCAGAAGATGAAGCACAAAAGATTCTATACCATTGTCACTCAGCTCCAAGTGGGGGACACTTCGAAGGTACTCGTATTATGGCCAAAGTATTGCAAGCCGGATTCTTTTGGAAACACTATTCAATGACACATACGCTTACGTAAAGAGTTGTGATTGATGTCAAATGGTCAAAAATGTCACCAGTAGAAATGAGATTCCTCAAACAAACATTATTGAGGTAGAATTATTCGATGTTTGGGGCATTGACTTCCTCGGTCCTTTCCCTCCGTCTTTTGGTTACAAGTACATCTTGGTTGCTGTAGACTACGTGTCTAAGTGGGTCGAGGTTGAAGCTTATCCAACAAATGATGCTAGGGTTGTAATAAAGTTTTTTGCAGAAACACGTATTCACAAGGTTTGGAACCCAAAGAGCTATTATCAGCGATGAAGGGTCCCATTTTGTGAACAAGTGGTTGAAATGGTTGTTAGATAAACATGGAGTGAAACACAAGGTCACTACAGCTTACCATCCGCAAACGAATGGGCAAGTTGAACTGGCAAATAACGAGATCAATGGCATACTTGAAAAGGTAGTTTGCCCGAACTGACGAGATTGGTCCAAAAGACTAGATGATGCTTTATGGGCTTACAAGACAGCATACAAGTCACCTTTAGGGATGTCACCCTACAGCTTGGCCTTTAGGAAAGCTTGTCATCTACCCTTGGAGTTAGAACACAAAGCTTACTAGGCCTTCGACAACTCAACTTAGATATTAAGCTTGCTAAAGAGAAACGGATGCTCCAACTCAATGAGCTAGAGGAATTCCAAACTTTCTCGCACGAAAATGCCAAACTGCTCAAGGAGAGACTTAAGAAATGGCATGACAAGCACATTCGACTTCGAGAGTTTGAAGTAGGTCAGCAAGTCTTGTTATTTAATTCTAGATTAAAGTTCTTTCCAGGTAAACTAAAATCATGTTGGTCTGGTTCATTTACAATTTATCGCATCTATCTATACGGAGTTGTTGAACTCCAAGGTAAGGGAGGTAATTTTCAAGTTAATGCTTAGTGTCTGAAACATTATTGGGGAGATAAGACTGAAAGGAATCAAATTTTGTTCATTCTTTCATATGTTTAAATTTTTTTATTTTTCTTTTTAATAAATGATTTAGGGTATATTTTTGAGATTAGTATGTTTAAATCAATTCTGTCTAGGAGATTGGAACTTAAGTGGGACCGCTTGTGACCCCTCCAATTTTTCCTGAGAATTGATTTTAACATAATTTTCTGAGAAAGTATTCCCTAAATAGAAAAATAAATTTTTAGTTTTTCAAATAAAGAGGTCAATTTTGACTTAAGTTTTAAATTGCAATTCAATTTCAAATTTTCATTAAGTCTAGGGACTTAATTGAATTATTTTCAAAATTTGGTTGCTCTTTTCGTAAATAATTAAAACTAGATGCCCCTTTTTTTGTAAATATTTTCAAAAGGCTTCTAGAATAAGTGTTTTTAATTTAAAAAAAAGATGATAATTATTAATATATAATTATATCCATTATAATATATATTAAATATTATCAACTTTATATAGAGTTAGGGTTAGTGTTAATTTCATCATATTTTATTTGATAAGTTTTTAATAATAATAAGATGATAATCTTTAATATATAATTATATCTATTATAATTTATATATTAATTTTTTTATCAATTTAGCATAGAATTAGGATCAGTTTTAATCATATCTCATTTTTGTTTTAAATAAATTAATAGCATTAATAGCATTAATATGCATATATTTAATTATTAATTGTTGTTAACTTGGATTAAAATTAGAACTTAGAGTTTTTAGTTTTTAAATTTCTCTAAGAATTCTACTTTAAGTCCTATTCCTTTCATTATAAATACTACCCTCTCCATTCATTCATCACTAAAAATCCCAAACACCAAAACCTTTAATGTGTCGCAAGCCCTTAGCCTAGCAGCCATTCAGCCAGCAAGCACCCAGCAGCCCAACTCCATCGCACACGCCGAGCACACTTGCCCTTATCGTGCACTGCATTGCACACCCCGTCCTGCTCTAGTACCTGTGCACGTTCAGCTCCAGTGTGCCCGTGCCTAAGCTGTTGCCCACTCAGCTTTGCGGCCTGCTGCCTGTGCAGCTCATCGCACCAAGCTGTGCCGCTTCTTGCTCCTGCTCAACGAGTCTGCTTGCTATTGGGCACTTGTGCGGCACACACGTACACCAAGTCCTTTAACCAAAATCTTCCAACCCACCTTAAATTGACCTCTTTTGTTTATTAATTATTTTTTCTGAGTTTTATAAAAAGAAGGTTGTAAGATAATTTGTTTTCTCCCAAATTTTAATTTTATTCAATTATTTAATTTTTTAGTTTACTGAACTATTAATAAATTTTGTGAATTAAATTTATGAGAAAATAATTTTTCCCATCTTTTGTTCAGGTTAATCATGCCTCGCAAGGGAACTCGTGCTTGTGCCCAAATTGATGAAACAAAAAATAAATTCCATTGTGAAGAAGCCAAAGCAAGATATGAGAGTATCTTCAAAAATCAAAAGATGCATCCAGAGAAAGGCTTCACTTTGAAAGAGAGCAAATACAAAGACTTTATGGCACGTATTCATCAAGTTGCTGAAGCCCTCAATTGGGAATTATTTTGTGAAAGGAGGCCTAGTGTGGATGAGGAACTAGTTCGTGAAATCTACTCAAATTTAACCTCAAGCGATTTGATAAAAGTTCCAATTCACAAAATCAAGGTACCAATAAGGTCAAATGCTATTAATGAGTTCTTTGAATTACCTAATTTCAAAAACGATGAATATTCTTCTTTGATAAGCAATATTGAGCCTAAAAATTTGAAAGAAATTCTTGAGGAACTTACAGTTCCAGCTTCTAAGTGGACTGTGTCAAAGCAAGGAATCTATACTTGTAGAAGAGAATCTTTGACACCACTTGCAAAGGTATGGTTCTATTTCATCCGTTTCAGCATTATGCCTAGTTCGCATGGGACTACAGTATCGTTAGAGAGAATGGTTTTATTATATTCGATTTTAACTGGAAAGACCATTGGTGTGGGAAAAATCATCCTACGAGAGATAAGGAATTGTGCCACTAGACGTTCTGGCCCCGCTTCCTTCCCCTTTACAATAAAAATTTTGGGCTTAAAAGTTAAGATTCTTGCAAACGTAAAAAAGACAGGGTATAGCTAGGGCACAATCACAGATTGGGACCTCTACCGAGTAGCTGGAGATTCTATTCTATAGTAGCGAGTTGAAGAAAGTGGGGATCCTAATGAAGATGAAGAAGATCCCACAGAGATCAAGCAAATACAATCGACTGAAGCCCCTGATAAGGTGGAACCAATAGAACCAAAAATTGAGCCCGATAACAAAACTTCAATATTTAGAGCTTAACCGCCTAGCCCAGATCTTTGAGATGAATTGTCAAAGTTGATGGACATAATGCAGCATATGCAATGGCAGCAACAAGCTTACTGTAGATACTCTAAAATAAGGGATGACTCGATTAGAAGTGCTATTAAGAAAATTTATAATGACCCATTTATTTTTGTGCCTGAATTTCCAGATTTTATATTTGAACCATGGAGTCCATTATCGAAGAAGGAGGGAAGCAATTCATGCAAAGGCGATAGTGATGGAGAAAAAGATGAGTCAAATTCCGAAGGGTCTACAAATAAATAAAGGGGGGATCTTAACTTTATTTTATTTCTGTTCTTAGGTCATTTTAGGATTAAGTTAATTAGGAATTTTTTTATTTTAAATTAAGAGAGGAAAATCACTAATAAAATTTAAGCAAGTCACGAAGTATAAAGTGTGGCAATGGGTATATACATGTCTAGGATTGGATTTAGAAAAGAGCTTGGTACTTAAGCAGTCAAATTGACTCACCTCCTCTTTTCTAAAATCCTACCTGGTGTATAGTATCTATTCACTTTAAACAATGAGGACATTGTTCATTTTAAGTTGGAGGGACCGAAAATTTGAATTATTTCCACTCAGAATAAATTTTTCTGTTAATTATGATTAGGATATATTTTGTTCAATAATTTGAAATTTTGTTAAGTATGCTAAACTTTAATATGAATAAAGTTCTATTATTTCAATGAATTGTTATGTTAGCTTAATAATGATATAAATGTATTTTTAATAAAACATGCAAACCACACCATAAAATTTTAGTTCCTTACGAAAGTTAGGCATGCATGAAAGTTTAAGTCTTTAGAATTGACTTAGTAGTTTCTTGAGGTGAAATCTTAGGAAGTATGGAATGTTGGAAATGATTTAGGAAACTTTTGTTTGGACCGTTTAAGCGTTTCAAGCCAACCATGATGAAATTTTTATCTTTTGAAACCCAAATTTGAGACTATATGGCCTAATTTTATTTGAACCCTTGCAAATTTAGCCATCACTTCTCTCTTAACTATCTCAAAATTGTCCCAAATACTAGACTCGGAACTATTCCAAGTATTCATTGAAAATAAGTTTGGGGGAGTTGAAAAGAAGTATAAAATGCTTTTAAAATTGTGGTACGTTTAGGAAAATGTTTGTGTAGATTGAAAAAAAGAAGAAGAAGCATATGTACCTAAAAGAGAATGTACAAAAAAGCATATGAAAGCAAAGAAAGTTGGTTTATTGAAGGTGATTATTTTGAAGGTATGATAGAAGTTGAGTCTAGGGTTTAAAAGCCTAAAATTATCTATCTTTTACCTACCCTTAAGCCCAGCCAAGTTACAACCTTGTTAAAGACCTATTGATTCAAACGTTCCAATGCTGCCTTCATTAGTGGAGAAAAATTGCTACGTACAACATATGAAGACATAAGTTAAACTTAATGATTGCAACTTAATCTTGAATAAAGGGAATAAAATCACATTGGTAAAGTTTAACATGACTTTATTAGGAAGCATTTAGTCTAATTTCTGCTATCATAATAGTTGTTGAGATTAATTTGAACAATATGTATACTTAAGTAGCATAACTATCAAATTTCTTGTCTCTGAGCATAAGTATATTAAATTCATAATTTAGGGAAAAATGTTGTTCTAAAGGAGTTTTTCAAAGCTGTTTTCAAGAAATTATTTTAAAATTTTTTGCATTACTCGAGACGAGCAATGACTTAAGTTTGGGGGTGTGGAAACACGAAAATTTACGTATTTTTACATACCCTTTTTTAGCTTAAAATCATACCGTTTCGATTAAATGCTTGTCAAAAAATAATTAATTTTTATAAAATAATTAAATTATACTCAAAATATGAACATGATGAATTTTAGTTAATTTTATAAATTTTGAGTAATTTTGGTTATTTTCGAAAGAATTGCGCAAAGGGCGAAAAATGGCTCGACAGACACTACTTGAAGCACAAAACTGAGAAGCAATTTGAAGTATCAAGGAGAATTAATTTCCAGCCTAAGACGGTCCAATTATGTGTATTAATTCATAATATAAGTAATTTTAATTTATACCCAATTTTATTTGGGCTAAATAAATTACTATTAATTAATTATGGAAAAAGTGGTCCAGTTGAACCAAATCGATTGAAGTGAACCAGCCAAAGATTGGGCAGCCCAAAAATGGCCATATGCTGACCCAAATTAGCTTATTAGATGGTTAATTAAGCTTGCAAAGAAGCCCTTGAAGTCTTGTCAAAGTTGTATTCAAACCCTTCCACAATTGGTGGATTTTTGGATTTGCCCCAAGCCATTTTTAGCAAAATTGAAAGCATCAACTTTGCCACATAGGTAGCCGGCCAATGGGTGGCTCTTTGGCTGCAATTTTTAGCAAATTTCAGCTGCCACACTCAGCTGTAAAAGCCCCCTTTGGCTGATCATTCAAAGCATCTCATTCATTCCTCATGCATTTCACAACACTTCTCTCCTCTCTCATTCTTTTTCTCTCATTTTCCATTTCAATTCCCTTGATCTTGTGCTGATTTCTTCCCTTGGAAAAGGGGTGTTCTTCAACCATATTGGAGCAGCAATTGAGTGTTCATCGAAGCCTTGATCAGCGAGGACAACAGCAAGGAAGAACGGAGCAACCTAGTCAAGCCACGGGATTTGATTATAGTTCCCTATCTCTTTAATTTTTGTTGTTGTTATGATGAACATATTTATGAATATTTATATTGTTAGAATGGTTAATTTAATCAGCTTAGGTTGAATTTAATTCGTGTTGGTTTGATTGCATTTCATCTTCTTAAATTGTTAAAATTGTGTTTATGTTGTTATAGGCCTCCATAAAATGCTTGATTAAGTAAAATCATGCCTAAGTTATTCTTACGTTAAGAATGTGAGGTAACTAATGAATTAATTATTTAAATGGATTGAAATTGTATTTAATTGACGCAGTACTTGATCAGTGCATGTTTATTCTTCTAAGGTAGTTGAAGGTTAAATTAGCAATGTATCTGGCGATATTATTGTCTTGCATAACATGTAAGATTATTGTGATTAAACTGTTTCAAGGTGGGGATACCTTGTTACCTCAAATAATATTTTATATACTTGTTAGATTTAATTAATCGTTTGAATTGACATAGGAATATGCAAGAGATTAGTTCAGTTTAATGAGTATGTATGTGCAATAACATGTTTGCTTACTAGAATCTGTTTAGTCGGTTGAATTGACATAGGGATACGTCAAGAGATGAATGGATTTTGGTATGTAAGTATGTTCATAAGTTAGCAAATTACTGAGTTGCCATGATTTTATTCATAACAATGTAAACATAAGTTTTATAATTCTAAGACGTGAAGTGTAATTAATCCAACACAATTATATCATCTTGATTAAATTTTATTTTGAAATCGTGCATTAGAACTTTCTTTTACTTCATTTTATTTATTTATTTTAATTTTCTTATGTTTTTAATCACCGTCTTTAAAAAAATATTTTTCATTACCAAAGTGTTTTAAATTGCATTTATAAATAATCCTTTTCACAGTGCTTGTGGGTACGATAACTCGTCATTTACTTGTCACTTTATTACTTGTTGTGATTGTGTATACTTGCACATTTTCGTCGTTTCATGACCCTAATACTAGCCTACGAGGTCCCAAACATGCATTCGGGGTGGTTCGGGTCTAAACCGCTAACTTAGGAAAATTTTGGAACACTTAGAAAACTTTAACAAAAAACAGAGGACACGTTCCTGTGTGTCTCGTACGGCCAAAGACACGCTCGTGTCACAGGCCGTGTGGACATTCGAAATGGGATCATGTGGCCGTGTCCCAGCCCGTGTCTGACCTAGCACAACTCTCTGACTTGGGTCACACGGCCAACACACACGCCCGTGTGGCTAGCCCATATGCCCTAAGGAATGGCCTCACACGTCCGTGTGCCAGGCCGTGTGCTAAGCCGTGCCAAACCTCTAGGGTATATTGACTTATGCCACATGGCCAAGTCACACACCTGTTTGCTAGGTCATGTGGAGCATACTGACTTGGATTTAACTCAACACCAGGGACACATGATCGTGTAACTTGGCCGTGTGTCACACATGGCTGAGACACACGTCCGTGTCTCTGCCCTTGTGGACAAAAATACGCTATTTACCAAGCCATCTTGCCACCCAATTTTGCACAAACCTAAACCAACCCAATTGGCACAAAACATGGCATAACTAGGCATTTAAATCAACTCCAATCAAGCTCAATTCATACCATTTCACTACTAACCACTCCAAGTCACACAATTACCACAACACACCATTCAATTTCATACCAAACTCACTTTTATAATACATCAAAAATAACCAATTTCAAATATGCATTATTTGCCTAAATTCACCAGCATACTAATATTTATAACTCAACCATTTGCTATCCATAATACCTATTAACAACAAGCATCATAGAACCATCATCCAATACATCACACAAGCCATATGTACATATATATACATGATCAACTATACCAAAATAAGCCAACTCCCATGGCTATATACAAAACCAAACTTTAGACATTTACAAGCCAATTCAAATGACTAAATTCTTTATCAATCCATAACCAAAATGACCATAATCCTATACATGACATATACCTAAAATACTTAAGCTCAAAAGTACCAAAGTGATAGTTGGATAGTATGATGAAGTCTTTGACGATTTTCAAATTCGAGCTACCTTTGATTTCACTATAAAACACGAAAAATAAATAAAGTAAGCTATGAAGCTTAGTAATTTCGTATACCGTTAAAATCAACTTACCATATATGCACAACTTAAACAAATAAAATATAACATAACATAATTCATATTGAAGCATCAACATACCATATATTTATTCACAAAGTTAGACATAACTTTCTTAAATTCCTTATTTCAATACCTGTACGGTTCATGTACATACCTGTACCACCTCGTATCGACTTATATACAATCACATCTCTGATATACCTGCTGAACCATTTGGAATACTATCGGATGCTCAGGGAACTTGCACCCTAAGTGCCACATATATAGCCGAAGCTACCTCTATCTCGTATAACATATAATGCTTACTCTCGAGCTATCAACGCGTCTGCTCACACAAGCTGACGATCATGGCAAAGCTACATGATGGTGCTCATACAAGTTGACGAGTATCCGCAACACATGCCAAATAACTTAGCCATCGGTAGAACGTATGGACCAACACCCAAATCACATAACCCCTAATGATATGTCATTCGTATCCTAATTTATTCCTAAGGCTCAACCTGGATTTCTCACTTGCCGAATCGTCGTTGAATATATCTACAACGTTGTATTCTCAATTTATGCAATATCAAAGCATTTAAAACACAAATATAATAATGTTTAACACATATGAACTTACCTCGAATGTAAAAACTACGAAATAAGTCGATTAGTCCAATACTTTGTTCTTTCCCCTATCTAAATCTGTATTTTGCTTTTCTTGATCTAATTGCAAGAATTGAAGATGGCCGAATGAAAAACCCTAAATAGCTTATTTTTTTCTTCAAAATCGGTGAATGTGGAAGATGAATGAAAGAATTTGAATTTTTTTATTTAATTTTAACTTTAATAACTAAATTACAAAATTAACCTTATAAACACTTATTAATTACACCACATACCAAGCCACTATCACCCACTATCTTAATAATGGGATATTTACCACATAAGGACCTCCACTTTAAGGTTCTATAGCTATTAAACACCTTTAATTAATAGAACACTACTTTTGCACCTTACGCGATTTAGTCCTTTTTATCGAATTAAGCATTCAAACGATAAAATTTCTTAATGAAATTTTCACACAATCATACTATTATATTTTAAACATTGAAATAATAATAAAATGATTATTTTGATGTCAGATTTATGGTCCCAAAACCACTATTCCAATTTGACTAAAAACGGGCTGTTGCAATTCTCCTCTTTAGGAATTTTCGTCCTCGAAAATCTTACTAGAAAAGATGTTAGGGTACTATTTTCTCATAGCTTCCTCGAGTTCTCACGTAGCCTCTTCGACTCCGTGTCATTGCCACAAAAATTTCACCAAAGCTATGCTCTTATTCCTAAATCTTTAACCTCTTGAGCTAAATTTCTAATCAATTCTTCGTTATACGTTATATCTGGTTGAATTTCTATCTCTGTCAGAGAAATGAAATGTGACGGATTTTATCGGTAACGTTATAGCATCGACACATGAAACACATTGTGAATCTTTTCTAATTCTGACGGTAAAGCTAGCCGATAAGTTACTAGCCCTATTCTTTCTATAATTTCATACGGCCCGATAAATCGTGGGCTCAATTTGCCTTTGTGACCAAATCGAAGGATTTTCTTCCACAGAGATACTTTCAAAAATACTCTATCACCTATTTGAAATTCAATGTGTTTACGTTTCAAATCCGTGTAACATTTCTATCATCTGAAGCTGCTTTCAAACTGTCGCGAATTACTTTCACTTTCACTTTGGTGTCTCTGATGAAATCAACCCCGTGAATCTTTTTCTCACTAAGCTCGGTCCAGTAGAATGGAGTTCGGCATTTGTGACCATACAAATGCTTCATACGATGTCATCTTTATGCTTGATTGAAAATTGTTGTTATATGCAAATTCAACCAATGATAAATATTTCTCCCAGTTGCCTTCAAATTCTAAAACACAAAAACGGAGCATATCTTCCAGAATTTGAGTTACTTTCTTAGACTGGATGTCAGTTTGCGGATGAAAAGCAGTACTAAAGTGCAACCGCGTACCTAAACCTTCGTGCAATTTCTTCCAAAATCGCAATGTAAACCTCGGGTCTCTATCTAAAATAATAGAAACCGACACCCCGTGCAATCTAAAAATTTCAGAGATGTACAACTCAACTAATCTATCAAGCGAAAAATTTGTACCTACTGGAATGAAATGTGCAAACTTTGTCAGTCAATCAATGACAACCTAAATAGCATCTTTCTTTTTCGGAGACAGGGGTATTCCCAATACGAAATCCATCGTAACTCTATCCCAATTCCACTCTATTATCATCATAGGCTGTAGTAATCCCGAAGGCACTTGATGTTCGGCTTTAACTTGTTGACAAACTAAACATCTCAACACAAATTCTGAAATGTCTCATGTCATGCCCGACCACCAATACAATTGTTTCAAATCATTATACATGATCGTGTGATTACGTGATAGGTTTTAAATATTTATAATTACTCGTTCTTAAACTAACTATTATTGTGATGTAGGCAAGTGTACCTATCAAACAATAGTATAGTTTTAGCAAGATCGGATTGTCGAACCCAAAGGAACTAAAAGTACTAGTAATGACTATCTTTTTATTATCCAGCCTAAGTATAAAGAGGTTTTGTTTTAACTAACTAATTATCTAAACTAAGAACGCACATAGAAAAGAATTGAGGAATTGCTTTTGGGAAAAATCGATTGACTTAAGACAATACCTAAGGAAAAATCCACCTAGACTTTACTTGTTATTCTGGCTCCGAATCGGATGATTTATTCATTTAACTTGTTCCGTAGAGATCCCTAAGTTATGTGATTATCCCTATTCAAGACTCATAACGTCTAATCCCTAGATTGAATAATCGAGACTTTTCTCTAATTAACACTTTAAGGTTGCATTAACTCGATCTATGGATCCCCTTATTAGGTTTCACCTTAATCTGGCAAAATCTTATCACCCTATGTCTAGGCGCACAATCAACTCCGCTTAATTATGACAAATGTACTCTTAGACAGGGTCTATTCCTCTTCTGAATAAGAGCTTGTCTTGAATCAGTGTCCTGGGATATTAAAACAAGAATTAATAACACATAATTAAGAACAAGTTAAATATTTATCATACGATTCAGAAAATAATAACAAGATACATCTTAGGTTTCATTCCCCTTAGGTATTTAGGGCTTTTAGTTTATAACTAAATAAGAAAACATCTTAGAAGAATAAAGAATACAAAACATAAAGAAAATCTAAAACTCCTGAAGGGAAATTGAGGAGAGATCTTCAGTCTTGATGATGAACCTGACTCCTAAGATGGATCAATTGGCTTCTTTGGAGTAATTCCTTACCCCTTATTCCACGTATCCCTTTTCCTCCTCCTTTAGGGTGTATTTATAGGCTTTGGAATGCCTAAAAGCCCTCAAAATTGGCCTTTTTTGAATTGGAATCAACTTGGGCTCGGCAAGGACACACCCGTATTCGATTACTTCAGGCCGTGTTCGAGCCTGCCAAATTTAAATGGCTGTGTGGTCTGCCCGTGTGTGGAGGTCCAGGCCGTGTTGATTTTGTACTGTGGCCCATTTTCTCTGTTTTTGGCCCGTTTCTCGTTCCTTTGGCTCTCCTATGCTCTCTTAAGTATAAAACATGAAATTAAAGCATTAGGAGCATCAAATTCACCAATTATAATGAGAAATCATCCATAAAATGCATTAAACATAGGGTAAAAATATGTATAATTCACAATTTATCAAATACCCCCACACTTAAGCATTAGCTTGTCCTCAAGCAAAATTCTCAACTCATAATCAAAATAAATTCTTCTCAACTTATAATTTCTATCGATAATATCTCACATTAATCCATAAGTAATCATACATTGAGAGTTCAACTAAAAGAACATAAAAGTTCCAAACATTCCAAGTTGAGCATTTTATTCATGCAAACATAGGTGTCTCCCCTCATCTAAGTAATTACCTTTGATTCAGAATATCACAGAGTTTTACATCCTCACTAAAGATTCACTCAAATCACTCGAGGTGTTTAAGGACAATAAATGAAGCACTCAATAGTCAATAATGAAAAGTCATTACCATAGGCTTGCATGAAAATCAAATCTCCACCACTATAATTTAAGATGATACATTAATCAAAAGGTCTTTAGAGGGTTGTAATGAGGGTTGGTTAGGGGGTGTGGTCACAAGCTAAAAGAAAGGGTTAGAATCGAGATTGAATTGAAAAATTACTTAACTAGAAAAAAGAGTTAATCTTTACTTGCGTACAACAGAGCTTCTTCTTAGAATATGAAATTACAGATATGTATACATAGTTTTTTTTTTAATTAAGAACAAGTTAAATAATCAAATAAGACATAGCTAAGCAATTTCTTCAACTCAAATCTCGACAAAAATAGGAATCAAATTAATTTAGGGGATTTCAACAATAATGGGTTAAGGGTTAATATTGAGGTTAATACAAGCAATGGCTTGTTAGGCTCAAGGGGGTTTACTAGAGGTTAATCATGGAGGTAGGCTTTTCATGGCATGAGTGGGTTAATCCTAAATGCCTTAATCCTAAGTGCCTTAATCATTTTGACATATCAAATCAAATGGTGTGGTCTCGACATGTATAATCAAGCAAGTTCTAGAATAACAGTTCAATACTGACGTACACAACGCAGTAATAAAAGTGAGCATGAAAGAATTAATAGATGCTCAAAAGGCTTAAAAATCTCACAAAAATTATGGCTTTTTTATGTTTAGACTCGTGACTTCCAATTCAAAGTAATACCTAGACTTGGGGAAACAACCTATAATTTTAAATTCTTAAAAATAAACTTATCATGTTTGATTCTCTAATGTCTTAAAGTTTAAACAATCAATGCATAAATCCCTATTTTTTAATTCAAGATATATCAATCAAAATCATAAATTAATTAAAATTTATCCTAAATATGATATGAAAGCTTTTCAAGAGAACAAGGAAATCATTCAGGGATTTTTCTGATAATGAAATAAATATTCCCCCCATACTTAAGACGTACATTACCTTCAATGTACAAAGATAGATATTAGAGTATATAAAATTAAGATAGGGAGAGAAGTGAAACTTCCTGTATCAAGAATGTATGATATTCTTAGATTAACGAGATCGAGTATTGGAGATAACTCTGGATGGCAAGCTTGACTCTGAAGGTAAGCCATTTTTAAAAGAAAAACAAATGAATCTTAAAAACAATTGAATCTTAAAAACTTAATGAAAGAAAAATAAAATAAGATAATTATTCTAATTTTTCAAGTGGCACCGCTGGTGCACACCCCCGTGTGGTTCGTGTCCCGTCCATGTTCGTCGCGAATTGTGATGTCGTTACATGGCCTTCTTGCACACCCGTGTGTATAGGCTGTGTCTGGCGTGGTTCACTTCTCCCACGGTCGCGTAGGTTTTCGCATGCCCGTGTCATTCTGATAGTGTTGTCTACCGGTGCTAGACACGGGCATGTCGCACGCCTGTGTTTATTTGGCCGATTCGACCAAGGCCATGTCGCACGACCGTGGCATTTTATTACAGCCTATGTTTGGGGAAATCTTCTACCCTGTTTCTGCACGGCCATATCGCATGGCTGTGTTTCTATCCGTGTTGGTCACACGGCCTTAAGCACGGCCGTGTGCTAGGCCGTGTGGAGTTGGGAACCTGTGCTTTAAGTACTTTGTTAGTGACCTAAATGTTTAAAACTTGAAATGTAAATAATTTAAATCTGTTAGTATTCGGGTTGCCTCCCAATAAGCGCTTGTTTATAGTCTAAGCTCGACTGTTACCTTGCTGGTTTATTCAGGGCAGTTTGTGGAGTCGTAGCTCCTCTCCATCGACTTTAAAATTCTCACCATTATAAAGTTTGAGACGGTGTCCATTTACTTTGAAAGTACCATATGATGGGTGACTTACCTCTATTGTGCCATATGGAAGAAAAGATTGAATTACGAAGGGTCTTGACCATCGTGATTTTAGTTTCCCGGGAAACAATTTAAGTCTTGAGTTGCATAGTAAGACGAGATCTCTAACTTCAAATTGTTTTCGTTGCTTTAAACGAACGTCATGGAGCTGCTTTGTTGCTTCCTTGTATAGGCGTGAATTTTCGTATGCATTGGCTTGCCATTCATCAAACTCGTTCAGCTGCATCAACCTATTTTTTCCTGCAAGTTCGGGATCAAGGTTTAGAAATTTAATAGTCCAAAAAGCTTTATGCTCTAGTTCAAATGGTAGATGAAAACTTTTTCCATAAACAAGTCTATAAGGTGATGTCCCAATGGGAGTCTTAAAAGCAGTTCTGTAAGCCCATAAGGCATCGTCTACTTTCGTTGCCCAGTCTTTTCTGTTTGATTCTACCGTTTTTTCAAGGATTCGTTTGATTTCTCGTTTGTTACTTCAACTTGTCCATTAGTTTGAGGATCGTATGGGGTGGCTGTTCTATGATGAACTCTATATTTCTTAAGGGTTTTTTCAAATTGGGTATTACAAAAATGAGTGCCCCTGTCACTGATAATTGTTCTAGGTGTTCGAATCTCAAGAAGAGTTCTTTAAGGAAACGTACTACCACTCTAGCATCATTAGTAGGTAGAGCTTGGGCTTCTACCCATTTGGACATGTAGTCAACTGCTACTAAGATGTATTTATTCCCAAATGAACTGGGGAATGGGCCCATGAAATCGATATCACAAACATCAAATATTTCACATGAAAGCATATAGTTTTGAGGCATTTCATCATGTTTAGATATGTTACCTGTCTGTTGGCATTTGTCACATGAAGTAACATACCTGATAGTGTCTTTGAATAACAAAGGCCAATAAAAACCTGATTCAAGTATTTTGTGTGCAGTCGTAGTTCCACTATAGTGTCCTCCAGTTGGCCCTGAGTGGCAGTGTTCCAATATTTTTGATGTTTCTGATCTTGTAATGCATCTTCTAATGACTTGATCTACACATCTGTGAAATAGAAATAGGTCATCCCAAAAGTAGTTTTTCACATCATTAAAGAATCGTTTCTTTTGCTGGTGTGTTAACCCTTTTGGGATAATGTTAGCAGCTAAAAAATTTGCAATGTCTGCAAACCAAGGTACCTCGGAGTTAGATATAACGAAAAATTATTCTTCAGGGAACGAATCCTTTATTTCAACGTCATCTAGTTCTCCGGTATTGGATTTCTCAAGCCTGGAAAGATGATCAGCCGCGAGATTTTCAGCTCCTTTCTTATCCTGACTCTCCAAATCGAATTCCTGCAATAGGAGAATCCATCGAATGAGTCAAGGTTTTACATCAGTTTTAGTTAAAAGGTAGCGAAGGGCGGAATGGTCAGTGTAAACAAAAACTTTAGACAATATGAGATATGATCGAAATTTATCAAATGCAAAAACCACAGCTAGCAACTCTTTTTTTGCAGTAGTATAATTTTCTTATGCAGCCGTTAAGGTTTTACTGGCGTAATAGATAGGTCGAAAATGCTTGTCTCTTTGCTGTCCCAATACTGCACCTACTGCAAAGTCACTCGCATTACATATTAGTTCAAATGGCAAGTTCCAATCAGGTGCAATTATGATTGGAGCATTAATTAATTTATCCTTTAAAGTATTAAATGCTTCTAATAATTCCTGATCAAAGTTAAAAGGTATATCGTTTTCTAGAAATTTAGTCAAAGGCTTAGCTATTTTAGAAAATTCCTTAATAAATCTTCTATAAAAACCAACATGTCCTAAAAAGCTTCTAATAGCCTTAACTGAACTAGGAGGTGGTAATTTTTCGATTGTTTCTATTTTAGATTTATCCACCTCAATCCCTTTACTAGAAATTTTATGCCCTAATATAATACCTTCTTGAACCATGAAGTGACATTTCTCCCAGTTAAGCACAAGGTTTGTTTCCTCATATCTTATTAAGACTTGTTTTAATTTTTTAAGGCAGAGATGGAAAGAGTTACCGAATACCAAAAAATCATCCATAAATAGTTCCATGATATCTTTCACGAGTTCGTCGAATATGACCATCATACAGCGCTGAAAAGTGGCAGGAGCATTACATAATCCAAAAGCCATTCTACGATAAGCGAATGTACCATATAGGCATGTGAATGTCATCTTTTCTTGATCTTCAGGAGCTATTGGGATTTGGAAGTAACCATAGAGTCTGTCTAGAAAGCAGTAATACATGTGTCCCGATAATCTTTCCAACGTTTGGTCAATAAATGGCAAGGGGAAGTGATCTTTTCTTGTGGCATCATTCAGTTTCCTGTAGTCTATGCAAACTCTCCATTCTGTGACTGTTCTTGTTGGGATTAATTCATTCTTCTCGTTGGTCACAATTGTCATGCCTCTTTTCTTGGGGACAACTTGCACTGGACTTACCCAAGAACTGTCAGAAATAGGATAAATAATTCCAGCATCTAGAAGTTTAATTACGTCAGCTCTTACAACTTCCTTCATGTTGGGGTTCAGATGTCTTTGAGCTTGCACACACGGTTTGTATTCATCTTCTATCAGAATTTTGTGGGTGCAAAAGGAAGGGCTGATTCCTTTAATGTCAGAAATTTTCCAAGCTATGGCATTTTTATGTTCTTTTAATACTTGGATTAATTCCTCTTTCTCCTTGGGTTGCAAGTTAGAAGCAATAATAACTGGTAATATAGAATTATTTCCAAGGAATGCGTATTCTAAGTGGTTTGGTAATTGTTTAAGTTCCAGTTTGGGACGCTCCTCAATAGAGGGTTTTTGCTTAAGTTCATCGTTTATCTTAATGGCCTCATATTCTACTTGTCTTGACGAATGGTCATTAGGTTCCTCATCTATCTCCTCGCCTTGAGCTGGATACGGTTTTGTCATCTCCTCTTGTACAATTTCCTGAAAAGAGTCTTGAGTAATATGATCAATAGAGTCAATAAAATAACATGAATCATCCTGTTCCCTAGAGAATCTCATAGCATCATAAATTTTAAAGATAATCTCTTTATCACCTACTCTAAGTACCAATTTACTGTCACCTATGTCGATTACAGCTCTAACAGTGGCTAGAAATGGGCGCCCTAAAATTAAAGGTACTTCAACATCTTCATCCGACAAAATCAATAGGGAATATAAATTTATCTACTTTTACGAGTACGTCTTCTATAATACCCCTAGGATATTTAACAGATCTATCGGCTAATTGAATACTCATCCTAGTAGGGTTAGGTTCCCCAAGACCAAGTTGTTTGAACATTTTATATGGCATCAAATTAATGCTAGCGCCTAAATCAGCTAGTGCTTTTTCAACATTCAGACTACCAATTAAGCAAGGGATAGTAAAACTTCCTGGATCTTTCAATTTGGTTGGCAGCTTGTTTTGGAGTATGGCTGAGCACTCCTCGTTGAGTTCTACTGTAGATAAGTCCTCGACCTTCCTTTTATTTGTTAGAAGCTCCTTCAAAAATTTTGTGTAGGTAGGCATCCGCGAGATGGCTTCAACAAAAGGTAAGTTGATATGTAATTGCTTAAAAAGTTCAAGAAACTTACCGAATTGTGCATCAATGTGATCTTTTTTCAATTTTGCTGGATATGGAACTGGTGGTTTATATTCCTCCGGCACTGGTTTGTCACTATTTTTGGGTTTTTCTTCCCTCCTTTCGCTTTCCACGGCTTCTTGTGCTAACTTCTTTTCAGATTCTGCTAACACTTTCCCACTCCTTAGCGTAACTGCTTTGACATGCTCTCTTGATTTGGTGTTACTAAGTAAACTTCCTAATGGTCTTTTCGAGATCAGTTTGGATAGCTGACTTATCTAAGTTTCGAGCCCTTGGATCGATGCTTGTTGATTCTTAAGGGCTATCTCGGTGTTCTGGAAACTAGTTTCTAACACTAATATAAACTTTGAGAGCATCTCTTCAAGGTTCGGCTTCTTTTCCTATTGGTAGAGTGGTTGGTGAAAACCCGGAGGATGTTGTGGTCTTTGATTTCCTTGGCCTCCCCACGAAAAATTGGGATGGTTCCTCCAACCTGCATTGTAAGTGTTACTAAATGGATTGTTTTGAGGTCGATGATTATTACCCATGTAGTTTAATTGCTTGTTATCCATGTTGTGGCCATAAGGTTGATATTTTGAATGGTTTGTTCCACCTCTACTTGCTTCGTACTGCATTACTGGGTGAACCTGTGAAGAATTAAGAAAACCATCAATCTTTTTTTTAAGAGTTCTACCTGATTAGAGAGCATGGTGACCGAATCGACGGTATAAACGCCGGCTGTTTTCGTTGGCTTTGTCATCATGACTTGCCACTGATAGTTATTCAGTGACATCTCCTCTATAAACTTATAGGCATCTTCCGGTAATTTATTGTTGATGGTTCTGCCAGCAGCTGCGTCAACCATTTGCTGAGTTGAAGGATTCAGACTATTGTGGAATGTTTGAACTTGGAGCCAAAGCGGTAACCTATGGTGAGGGTACCTTCTCAGTAAGTCCTTGTATCTCTCCCATGCATCGTAGAGTGTTTCTAAATCCATTTGCACAAAAGAAGAGATATCATTACGTAATTTAGCCGTTTTAGCCGGCGGAAAATATTTTAGTAAAATTTTTTGGTCATTTGTTCCTAGGTAGTAATTGACCCTCGTGGTAACGAGTTCAACCACTGTTTAGCTTTGTTCCTTAATGAAAAAGGGAATAACCGAAGACGAATGGCATCATCAGAAACGCCATTGATTCTAAATGTATCGCAAAATTCCAGAAAGTTTGCTACGTGAGCGTTGGGATCTTCATCCTGCAAACCATCAAATTGAACAAATTGTTGTATCATCTGAATAGTTTTAGGTTTTAATTCAAAAGTATTTGCAGCTACAGCAGGTCTAACTATGCTAGATTCAGTTCCTGTTAAAAAAGGTTTAGCATAATCATACATAGTGCGTGGAACAGGATTTTGATTAACCGCAATTGCAGGAGGTAGTTGATTGCCTTCGTTTTCTACGATCTCTTCGGTTGGGGGTTGCGTATCGTCTTCTTCCTCGTTCTCCGTGTATCTTAAGCTTCGCCTGATTTCTCTTTGGTTTCTACAAACTGTGCGATCGATTTCTTCGTCAAAAAGTAGTGGCCCTGACGAGTTTCTTCTAGTCATAAACTATAAAAACCTGCCAGCAGACGTAAAAAATAAATAAGTAATAATAATATAAAATTAAATTTCAAGAAACATAAATGGCTAAAGTAATTAAAATTGAGCGTTCCTAATATTTCAATTCCCCAGCAACAGCGCCAAGAACTTGATCGGGTGATTTCGTGATAGGTTTTAAATATTTATAATTACTCATTCTTAAACTAACTATTATTGTGATGTAGGCAAGTGTACCTATCGAAAAGTAGTATAGTTTTAGCAAGACCGGATTATCGAACCCAAAGGAACTAAAAGTACTAGTAATGACTGTCTTTTTATTATCTAGCCTAAGAATAAAGAGGTTTTGTTTTAATTAACTAATTATCTAAACTAAGAACGCACAGAGAAAAGAATTGGGGAATTGCTTTTGGGAAAAATCAATTGACTTAAGACAATACCTAAGGAAAAATCCACCTAGACTTTACTTGTTATTTTGGCTCCGAATCGGACTATTTATTCATTCAACTTGTTCTGTAGAGATCCCTAAGTTATGTTATTATCCCTATTCAAGACTAATAACGTCTAATCCCTAGATTGAATAACCGAGAATTTTCTCTAATTAACACTCTAGGGTTGCATTAACTCGATCTATGGATCCCCTTATTGGGTTTCACCCTAATCCGGCAAAATCTTGTCACCCTATTTCTAGGCGCATAATCAACTCCGCTTAATTATGAAAAATGTATCTTAGACAGGGTCTATTCCTCCTCTGAATAAGAGCCTATCTTGAATCAGTATCCTGGGATATTAAAACAAGAATTAATAACACATAATTAAGAACAAGTTAAATATTTATCATATGATTCAGAAAATAATAACAAGATTTGTCTTAGGCTTCATTTCCCTTAGGTATTTAGGGGTTTTAGTTCATAACTAAATAAGAAAACATCTCAGAAGAATAAAGAATACTAAACATAAAGAAAATCCAAAACTCCTGAAGGGAAATTGAGGAGAGATCTTTAGTCTTGATGATGAATCCGACTCCTGAGATGGATCAGTCGGCTTCCTTGGAGTAATTCCTTACCCCCTATTCTCCATCTCTATTTTCCTCCTCCTCTAGGGTGTATTTATAGGCTTTGGAATGCCTAAAAGCCCTCAAAATTGGCCTTTTCTGAATTGGACTCAACTTCGGCTCGGTAGGGACATGCCCGTGGCTTACGCTCGTGTTCGATTACTTCAGGCCGTGTTTGAGCTTGCCAAATTGACACTGTAATAGCCCAAAATTGGGTCTATTTGGAACAGAGGTTTCGGGACCACAAAATCTGAGATATAAATAATTATTTTATGATTATTTTGAGGTCTATGATATGATTGAATGGTTGTGTGAAAATTTCGTGAAGAAATTCTATGCATAAATTGCTTAATTCGAAGTTAGGGATTAAATTGAATAAGTTGCAAAACTTGCATTCTAGAAGTTTCTAGTATGAAATTGATTTGAAATATTAATTAGGAGATCTTAAATAGAAATTTGACCAATTTCTAAGTTATGGACAAAAATTGGACATGGATGGAATTTTTGGAAAGTTTAGTAGTAAGGGTATTTTGGTCATTTACGGGTAAAATGAATTAAAATACAAAATTAAAAGCCAATTTCGCTCATATTCTTCACCATGGACGTGTATACCAAGGGAGACTCCATGGCTAGGGTTTTCAAGCTTCCCAAGCTCAATTGTAAGTCCGTTCTAACCCCGTTTTTCAAGTTCTTTACGTTTTTGGAGTCCCGGTAACTTGATTTAGCTTATGCTAGCAATAATTCAACCTAGGGTTCATATTTGGAAAAATACCCATAGGTAAAATTTATGTATTCTGGTGTTTTATGATACAATATGAGGTTCTAAATTATGTTAGACAACTTGTGCTATTCGGTTTTAAGTGAAAACGAGCAAAAGGGCTTAATCGGTAAAAATACCTAATAGTCATAAGTATATGTTAAAGTGAGAATTTGATGTTGCCATAGAAGGGAAAAGTGATCATCATGTCATAAAACACAAGCATAAGGGATGAAGTTTAATTCCCGAGCCTAGGGGCAAAAGTGTAAATATGCAAAAGTTTAGGGGCAAAATTGTAATTTTTCCAAAGTTTGAG
Source organism: Gossypium hirsutum (assembly GCF_007990345.1). Lineage (NCBI taxonomy): Eukaryota > Viridiplantae > Streptophyta > Magnoliopsida > Malvales > Malvaceae > Gossypium > Gossypium hirsutum. The sequence continues at coordinate 69,131,363 of NC_053435.1, forward strand.
TTAAGGACTATTTTGAATAGTACATTAATTAAATAAGTAAAATGTGACAGCCCAAAATTGACCCTAGCCGGGAAGTGGTTTCGGGATCGCTAAACCGAGTCACCGAAAGGTTTGAATGTGATGTTTATTGTCTAGAATATGTAATCATGAATGTGTAAAAATTTCAAGCTTCGATTTAGTCGATTGCATGTGAATTTAGTCAATAGGACTTATATGAGAAAATTTTAAAATGTGATAGGTCAATGCATGAGGACCTATTAGGGCATGTGGAAGAAAAAGGGGACTTGCATGTCAAATTCCCCCTCCCTAATATGTAGTGGCCGGCCATGCTATAGGTGGAAACATGTCTCCAACATGTTATGCTAGTGATGCATGTTAAGAATAATAAAATAATAAGCATGGTGATTAAATAATGAAAGAAGGGTGATGGAGAAAAAAAAAAAAGTACATGGTCTCACCCCCCTCTTGTTGCCGTGAATTGAAGAAAGAAAACAAAAAAAAAAAAAGAGTTCATTCTTGAACATCCTTGGCCGAATAGAGGAAAGAAAGGAAGGGGAAAAAGGCTTGAGAAAAATCGGCTATGGTGGTGGTTAGACTAAGGTATGTTTGATGTTGTCTTTGAGATGCATGCATGTTTTAAATAGCCCATGTTTAAACTTTGAATCTTGTTGATAACATGAGCAATCGGTCATGAGAAAGTGTTCAAGGAAAAGGTTGTTGATGAAAGAAATTAATGTGTTAAGGGATTATATGAAACTTATTCATGTTTATATATGTTATATGCAACGAAAATGGTTGATGATTTTGGAGGTGATTAGCTTGAATCGGCCACGGTATATCCATAAACACGATCTATGCTTGTTATGTTACTCATGGTTAAAACAATTCGGCTAGGACATTCGGCCATGGATGGTTGTATTTCTTTGATGTTGTTTTTGATGCCTTAGGGCATTGAGAGTTGATTATAGATGAGGTGAGCTTCTTGATTTAAAAATTTGATGGATGTTAAGCTAATTGGGCAACCAAAGGTTCAATATTTTTGTTATGAGGTCATATGTGCATTCGGCCATGGTCTTTGCTTGAATATGAGAATTGTAATGTGATTTTCCTAAATTGTCTATGAATTTGGTTGTTGATTTCATGGTAATGGTATATTGAATCCATGAGAATTTAGTAAGGTTGCATTCGGCAACTTACTTGAAATTAAAAATCGATGTCTAAGCTTAGGTGATTTCGATGATGATATATGTGTGTATACATAAGTATATTTAGTTGATTCGGCTTTGGTAGTTGCATGAGATTATTAGCCGAATATACTAACATACATGTACATGTGAGATTGGATTGTAAATATTTAGCAAGGTGGTTAAACTAGTTAAATTATTGATATAGCTCAAGGAGCTAAAGGAGGTGAATCGAGCAAAGGCAAAGAAAAGGTTATCGAGTAGCCGAGTTGGAACCGTCTTACCCAACACGAGGTAAGTCATTAAGCATGTAGTTGGTATTATTTCAATGGTCATAATGTTGTGTATTGATGCTGAATGGAATGAATAAATGTACATATATATATGCATGTACGTATGTGATGATGAAATTGTTGAATGAAATAAATGAGGTGAGATGTAATGAGTTGTTGATCTCGGCACTAAATGTGCGGGATAACCATTTATGACCATGAGATTGGTGCTAAGTGCGCGGGATTAAATTGTACAGCACTAAGTGTGCGATTCTACTTTGTTGCACTAAGTGTGCGAAATGAATATGATGCACTAAGTGTGCGAATTGACCATGCGGCACTAAGTGTGCGGGTTTGACTATGTAGCACTAAGTGTGCGATTTGATTACGTGGCACTAAATGTGCGAGTTGATTATATAGCACTGAGTGTGCGGGCTCAATATACATTCGTGAATCATTATGGACACTATGTGTGCGACACTATTGAGCTGATCGCGGACAGCGGATCGGGTAAGTGTCTTGAGGACATGGCTAATATGTGCTATGCGTATACTTGGTGTTGAGCTCGGTAAGTTGAACCTATGTGACAACTATACTTGAAGTCACGTACATAAAAATTTATCGTAGGATGGGTGAAAGGCCGTTTTGTGGTTTGATTGTAACGAAAATAAATTGATTTATGAAAATGCTTCAATGTCCTATTGATGAGTATATGAATTGTGAAGGCATGAATTGATATGAAATTGAATCGGTAGGTTGGTGGAACTATGGTATGGTTCGGTATGGATGGAGTAAATTGTCTCATTCCATTTTATTCCTCTTGTGATAATGTTATTGATGTATAGTAGAGCATTGCTTATGACTTACTGAGTTATAAACTCACCCGGTGTTTCCTTGTCACCCATTATAGGTTGCTTGGACTCATCAATTTTTGCGGGGTCGGGCCGTCAACGAAGTCATCACACCAGATAGCTAGTTTTGGTACTTTCTTCTTAGTGTGCTTAGAAGATCATTTTGGCATGTATAAGCTAGTACGTTGTGTTTGAATTATGGCATGTAAACTTTAAGCCATGCGAAAATGGCACGAATGTTCGATTGAGTTGGATCGAGGGTAGGCATGAAATGGACCTAGTTACTTTCGTAACAGATGCTGGCAGCAGCAGTGTCATGAGATTGAAAAATCACTAAAAATAGTAGGAGTGGAATTAATTGATGAATAAATTATGTAATCGAAGCTCGATGAGTCTGTTTTCATGAGGAAGTAACGAAAAGATCATATGGGCAGTATATTAAGAGATAATCAGATTTTAGTGGGACAGGTCCAGAACGGTTTCTGGATTCCCTGCTCCAACTTTGGAAATTCATTATAAATTAACCAGAGATAATTAGGGGTCGTACCATATATGTGCAGATTCCTCTCTGAGTCTAGTTTCCATAGAAACAAACGGCAACAGTATTGAAGCCCCGTGCAGGGAGATATCCCAGTCGTAATGGGCAAAGGTCAGTGTAGTCGACCCCTGCAACTTGGGGAACTTTGACTAATAAACTGTACTAATTGGCCCAACCAAAAATTCTAGAAAAAAATACATAGATGGGCACATGAGTCTAGTTTCTGGGAAAAATTACGAAACTGATTTTCGAGTTACGAAACTCAAGATATGAATTTTAAAACGACTAGTACACAGATTGGGCAGTGTCTGGAAAATAAATTTTGTAAGAGGGTAAAGCCAGTCAACACCTCGTGTTCGACCCCGATGACGGTTTCGGGTTTGGGGTGTTACATTTTATTGGTATCAGAGCTATGGTTTAGTCGGTTCTAGGACTTCCATAGCACGTATGAGTCTAGCTATACATGCCATAATGTTAATGTTTAAAAGGGTGATGACTTCTGACGGTTGAAATGTTTTTGTCTTGATTAGTAAATGGATCCCGGTGAAGAAAGAACCCTAGCGGATGACGTTGAGAGCGTAGCGGCTGCTCCTGCACAAGGGACGCCGCCTGTTGAACCCCAGTCATCTGCGAATAATCAAGGTGAGGGGGCTAAACAAGCCTTCTTTACCATGATGAATGAGTGGGTCGCGCAATATGCCCGAGCCAACCCGGCTGTCCAACAATTCCCAAATTTGAATAACCCACCCCAAGAGCCTGTAAGGCCGTCAGTCGCTGATCCTGTGAGGCTGAGTAAGCTACCTGTAGACTTGATTAGGAAGCGTGGGGCCGAGGAGTTCAAGGCCATAGTAACTGATGATGCCGAAAGGGCCGAGTTCTGGCTTGATAACACCATTCGGGTGTTCGATGAATTGTCATGCACACCCGATGAATGTCTAAAATGTGCTGTATCTTTGTTGCGAGACTCAGCCTACTATTGGTGGAGGACATTGATTTCCATAGTCCCGAACGAGCGAGTAACTTGGGACTTCTTTCAAACGGAATTTCGGAAGAAATTTATTAGCCAACGGTTCATTGACCAGAAGCGTAAGGAGTTCTTGGAACTCAAGCAAGGCCGTATGACTGTATCTGAATACGAACATGAATTCGTAAGACTTAGTAGGTATGCCCGGGAGTGCGTAGCTGATGAGGTTGCTATGTGCAAAAGATTTGAGGAAGGATTGAACGAAGATTTAAAGCTACTAATGGGTATTCTGGAAATAAAGGAATTCGTAACACTAGTCGAACGAGCCTGCAAGGCGGAGGAACTTGGAAAGGAGAAGAGGAAGGCTGAATTTGAAGCTAGAGATTATCGTAAAAGATCGACGGGTAAAGCTCCGTTCTCAGCTGTGAAGAAGTTCAGGGAGGACATTAGTAAGTCGAGGGCGACTACGGGAATTTCCATCAGGGCAAGACCATCGATGGGCTCCCGAGCTACTTCGGTAGCTAGTGTGGGCAATAATCGGCACGAGAAACCTGAATGTCCCCAATGTGGAAGACGACACCTAGGTGAATGTTGGGGCAAGTCTACTAACAGGGCCTGTTACGGATGCGGTTCGAAGGACCACTTCATTAGAGATTGCACGGAGCTGGATGAGAAGAATAAGATTCAAGGTGCAAGACCTAGTGGAGTGACATCTAGAGGTAGACCACCGAGAATTTTTGGAGGCAGGGGTGGTAGTCAGAGGGGGGCTTCTGATACGGCCGATCGCGCCGAGAACCGTGCTCCTGCTAGAGCATATGCCATTCGCGCACGAGAGGAGGCATCCTCCCCCGACGTCATCACTGGTACCTTCACTCTCTTTGATACTAATGTGATTGCATTGATTGACCCTGGTTCTACTCATTCATATGTATGCGAAACCTTAGCAACCAGTAAGACTCTACCTGTTGAGTCTACTGAGCTCGTAATTCGAGTATCAAACCCTTTGGGTCAATGCGTACTTGTTGATAAAGTGTGTAAGAGATGCCCTCTATTAATCCGAGAATCCTGTTTTCCGGCTGATTTGATGCTTTTGCCGTTCGACGAGTTTGATGTTATTCTTGGTTTGGATTGGTTAACCGCGCATGATGCGGTTGTGAATTGCAAAAGCAAGACTATCGATTTGAGGTGCGCAAATAACGAAATAATCCGAGTTGAGTCTGCGGACTTAAGGGGGTTGCCAGCTGTAATATCAGCAATGTTGGCCCAGAAATATGTAAGGAAAGGGTGCGAAGCATACCTCGCGTATGTACTTGATGACAAGGAGTTAGAAAAGAAACCCGAATCGGTGCCGGTGGTTTGTGAATACCCGGATGTTTTTCCTGAAGAGTTACCGGGTTTGCCACCTGTTCGGGAAGTAGAGTTTGGAATTGAGCTTGTACCTGGAACTACGCCAATTTCGATCGCTCCGTATCGTATGGCACTAACTGAGTTAAAAGAGTTGAAAGCTCAGTTGCAAGAATTGACGGATAGAGGTTTCGCTCGACCGAGTTTCTCGCCTTGGGGTGCACCAGTATTGTTCGTGAAAAAGAAGGACGGAACCATGAGGTTGTGCATTGACTATCGTCAACTGAATAAAGTGACGATAAAGAATAAGTATCCGTTACCGCGTATAGATGATCTGTTCGATCAATTAAAGGGAGCATCGGTGTTTTCAAAGATAGATTTGAGATCGGGTTATTATCAGTTACGGATTCGAGATTCGGACGTACCCAAAACTGCTTTCAGAACGAGGTACGGTCACTATGAGTTCTTAGTGATGCCGTTTGGGCTCACTAATGCCCCTGCGGTGTTTATGGATTTGATGAATCGGATCTTTAGGCCGTACTTGGATCGGTTCGTAGTTGTGTTTATTGATGACATCTTGGTCTATTCAAGAGATGAGGCCGAACATGCTGAGCATCTGAGGCTAGTGATGCAAATTTTGCGGGATAAGCAGTTATATGCTAAGTTCAGTAAGTGTGAGTTCTGGCTAAGAGAGGTTAGCTTCTTGGGTCATGTGGTATCCGCATTGGGTATTCGGGTTGACCCGAGCAAAATTTCAGCCATACTTAACTGGAAGCCTCCGAGAAACGTTACCGAAGTCCGGAGCTTTCTAGGGCTCGCCGGTTATTACCGACGATTTGTCAAAGGTTTCTCGATGATAGCCACACCAATGACGAAGCTACTTCAGAAGGATGTTAAGTTCGAATGGACGGAGAAATGTCAGAAAAGCTTCGATCAACTGAAAACTCATCTGACTAAAGCTCCAATTTTGGTGCAACCCGAATCGGGTAAAGAGTTTGTCGTTTATAGTGACGCATCCCTACTCGGGTTGGGTTGTGTATTGATGCAAGAAGGTCGAGTTGTGGCCTATGCGTCGAGACAATTGAAGCCACACGAGAGAAATTATCCGACCCATGATCTCGAACTAGCCGCCATTGTGTTTGCATTGAAAATATGGCGACATTATTTGTTTGGTGAGAAGTGCCATGTGTTTTCGGATCACAAAAGTCTCAAATATTTGATGACTCAACGGGACTTGAATCTGCGACAAAGACGTTGGCTTGAATTGTTGAAGGATTATGAGCTTGTCATTGATTACCACCCGGGAAAGGCTAATGTGGTTGCGGACGCCTTAAGCCGGAAATCACTGTTTGCTTTGCGAGCGATGAATGTACACTTGTCTGTTCTACCTGACAATGTGTTAGTAGCTGAATTAAAAGCCAAACCATTATTGACTCATCAAATTCATGAAGCTCAGAAAGTCGATGATGAATTAGTTGCAAAACGAGCTGAGTGTGTTCCAAACAAGGAATCGGAGTTTCAGATTGATGATGATGGTTGTTTGAGGTTTAGAAGTCGTTTGTGCGTTCCAAGGAATTCGGAACTCATTCCGATGATCCTGAACGAAGCCCATTGTAGCCGAATGTCAATTCACCCGGGGAGCACGAAAATGTACAACGACTTGAAACGTCGATTTTGGTGGCATGGTATGAAGCGAGACATCTCCGACTTTGTTTCGAGATGTTTAATATGTCAGCAAGTGAAAGCGGAACATCAAGTGCCTTCAGGGTTACTTCAGCCGATCATGATACCCGAGTGGAAATGGGACCGAGTCACAATGGACTTTGTGTCCGGACTGCCATTGTCCGCAAGTAAGAAGGATGCGATTTGGGTTGTTGTTGATAGGCTGACTAAGTCGGCTCACTTTATCCCCGTGCGTACGGATTTCTCATTGGATAAACTAGCCGAGTTGTATGTTTCTCAGATTGTGAGATTACATGGAGTACCTATTTCTATCGTGTCGGATAGAGATCCGAGATTCACCTCGCGATTTTGGAAGAAATTGCAAGAAGCTTTGGGTACCCAGCTGCATTTTAGCACCGCTTTTCATCCCCAAACCGATGGTCAATCCGAGCGGATAATTCAGATACTCGAGGATATGCTGAGATGCTGCATCCTTGAGTTTAGTGGTTCATGGGAACGGTATGTACCTTTGATTGAATTCGCTTACAACAATAGTTTTCAATCAAGTATTAAGATGGCACCTTACGAGGCTTTGTACGGTCGTAAATGCCGTACACCATTGTTTTGGACCGAGCTTGGTGAAAGTAAAATTTTCGGAGTTGATTTGATTAAAGATGCTGAACAGAAAGTAAAAGTAATCCGTGAAAGTTTGAAGGCAGCCACAGATCGTCAGAAATCGTATGCGGATCTGAAACGGAAGGACATTGAATATCAGGTGGGAGATAAAGTGTTCCTTAAAGTTTCGCCTTGGAAAAAGGTACTTAGGTTTGGCCGTAAGGGCAAGTTGAGCCCGAGATTCATTGGGCCGTACGAAATCTCCGAACGAGTGGGGCCAGTTGCGTATAGATTGATTTTGCCCCCTGAGCTTGAAAAGATTCACGATGTCTTTCATGTTTCGATGCTTCGACGCTATCGATCTGATCCGTCGCATATAATTAGCCCATCAGAGGTTGAAATTCAAGCGATATGAGTTATGAAGAAGAACCGATACGTATCCTAGCTCGTGAGGTGAAAGAGTTGCGAAACAAAAGGGTTCCGTTGGTTAAGGTGTTGTGGCTCAAACACGGGATCGAGGAAGCAACCTGGGAACCCGAGAGCTCGATGAAGGAACGATATCCAAACCTATTTACTGGTAAGATTTTCGAGGACGAAAATTTCTTAAGTGAGGGAGAGTTGTGACAGCCCAAAATTGACCCTAGCCGGGAAGTGGTTCGGGATCGCTAAACCGAGTCACCGAAAGGTTTGAATGTGATGTTTATTGTCTAGAATATGTAATCATGAATGTGTAAAAATTCAAGCTTCGATTTAGTCGATTGCATGTGAATTTAGTCAATAGGACTTATATGAGAAAATTTTAAAATGTGATAGGTCAATGCATGAGGACCTATTAGGGCATGTGGAAGAAAAAGGGGACTTGCATGTCAAATTCCCCCTCCCTAATATGTAGTGGCCGGCCATGCTATAGGTGGAAACATGTCTCCAACATGTTATGCTAGTGATGCATGTTAAGAATAATAAAATAATAAGCATGGTGATTAAATAATGAAAGAAGGGTGATGGAGAAAAAAAAAAAAAGTACATGGTCTCACCCCCCTCTTGTTGCCGTGAATTGAAGAAAGAAAACAAAAAAAAAAAAAAGAGTTCATTCTTGAACATCCTTGGCCGAATAGAGGAAAGAAAGGAAGGGGAAAAAGGCTTGAGAAAAATCGGCTATGGTGGTGGTTAGACTAAGGTATGTTTGATGTTGTCTTTGAGATGCATGCATGTTTTAAATAGCCCATGTTTAAACTTTGAATCTTGTGATAACATGAGCAATCGGTCATGAGAAAGTGTTCAAGGAAAGGTTGTTGATGAAAGAAATTAATGTGTTAAGGGATTATATGAAACTTATTCATGTTTATATATGTTATATGCAACGAAAATGGTTGATGATTTTGGAGGTGATTAGCTTGAATCGGCCACGGTATATCCATAAACACGATCTATGCTTGTTATGTTACTCATGGTTAAAACAATTCGGCTAGGAATTCGGCCATGGATGGTTGTATTCTTTGATGTTGTTTTGATGCCTTAGGGCATTGAGAGTTGATTATAGATGAGGTGAGCTTCTTGATTTAAAAATTTGATGGATGTTAAGCTAATTGGGCAACCAAAGGTTCAATTTTTGTTATGAGGTCATATGTGCATTCGGCCATGGTCTTTGCTTGAATATGAGAATTGTAATGTGATTTTCCTAAATTGTCTATGAATTTGGTTGTTGATTTCATGGTAATGGTATATTGAATCCATGAGAATTTAGTAAGGTTGCATTCGGCAACTTACTTGAAATTAAAAATCGATGTCTAAGCTTAGGTGATTTCGATGATGATATATGTGTGTTACATAAGTATTTTAGTTGATTCGGCTTTGGTAGTTGCATGAGTTATAGCCGAATATACTAACATACATACATGTAGATGGATTGTAAATATTTAGCAGGTGGTTAAACTAGTAAATTATGATATAGCCAAGAGCTAAAGGTGATCGAGCAAAGCAAGAAAAGGTTATCGAGTAGCCGAGTTGGAACCGTCTACCAAACGAGGTAAGTCATGCATGTAGTTGGTATTATTTCATGGTCATAATGTTGTGTATTGATGCTGATGGAATGATAAATGACATATATATGCATGTACGTATGTGATGATGAATTGTTAATGAAATAAATGAGTGAGATGTAAGGTGATCTCGGC